>NW_011339350.1:2448-4097 GCF_000735185.1 Notothenia coriiceps | reverse complement strand
ACACACACACACACACACACACACACACACACACACACACACACACACACCAGTGTGCGACTCTGTGAGCAGTCTGTCGGTGACACACACACACACACACACACACACACACACACACACACACACACACACACACACCTTCCACCCCTCACATACAGGGCCGTGATCTCCGCCCCTCCCACAGGGCTTCAGGCTGTCCCTCAGTGTTTCCCTGTCACCGCTCTGCCCCCTCTCTCCGTCCTGTGACCTTCCTCTCTGTCACCGAGCTTTACCGCAGCTTTACCCCAGCTGAGCCGCCCTGCTTTAGCCGGCCTCCAACATAACGCCACCCTGGGGAGACACCTCAGACCCACCGAAAAGGGCTTCTGCTTTTCACCGAATGGGAAAAAATAAGCATTTTATGTGAATTGTATTATAGAAATGTGATTTGAAAGTCTTTTGTTATGCATTGGCAGAGCACAGGTGTTTATGCAGCTAGCTTTTCAAGATTCAAGGCTTTTATTGTTATTTGTGCCTGCAGCAGCAACAGTGTAGATTTCTCAGTGAACATCTTAGGTTGGAGGAGCCTTTGACCTAAGATTTTCATTGTCATAAATACACTGTAGCTGCATTTCAAATGTGTGCTCTAAAATTATATTTATAAATAACTATTATCATTATTATAAGCAAGATAATAAATGGCAAAGATATGTAGAAAATAAACGTATTTAAGAGAAGTTCATAAGAAACGTAACGTGGGAGAAAATATGTTTCTTGCTCAACGTAATTGAGAATGCAGTTTGTGGGAACGTAATTTTTAGGAGACAGGGTTGCTGCACAAATGACATTAAAAGCCTTGACACTTGAAACGGAGGTCACATGCTCCTTCCACAGTGCAACACAATGAAACAGATAAGTAAATACAATCAAATAGAATAGAAGCTTTAAAGGGGCCTTTGCTTTTTGTGGTTCCTATTTCCTGTGTTTGTGGTGGACGGGGGGGGTGGGGGCTTTAGTTTTGTTAGCTACAGCTAAAAGCTTAAAGTGGTACACATATGCCCATGCTATAGTAAACTACCATCTCACTACCATCTGCTCTCTGACCACACGGAGAGTTGAAAGTAGCTATTGCCTGAGATCTCGTGCTGTGGTTTTGTTAAATGTGCCAAGTGCTAGGACTGACTTAGGGACGAAAGCTTTTAGGTGGGCAGCTCCTCTAACATGGAACAGACTGCAAAAAGAACGCATGTTTTTAAAGCTCGGATAGATGCTATGCGATCTGATGCTGTTGGTTCCTGTAAATGTCGATAGGTAAATTGTAAATCCCTGTTTCTATGTTGTATGACGTCCTTTTTTTTTCGTTTTTCTGTCTTCATGTGGAACCTACTTGCAGGAGGTCTCTCTCAATGGGATTCACCTGCTTAAATAAAGGTTTAAAATGAAATGAAAATGCTTTTGCGGGTACAAGCGGCCGAGATGGGTTTTCTCCGCAGGGTGGCTGGTGTCTCCCTTAGGGATAAGGTGAGAAGTTCAGTCATCCGGGAGGGACTCGGAGTTGAACCGCTCCTCCTTCACGTCAAAAGGAGCCAGTTGAGGTGGTTCGGGCACCTAGTTAGGATGTCACCTGGGCGCCTCCCTAGGGAGGTGTTCCAGGCACGTCCAGCTGGGAA
>NW_011339350.1:0-2086 GCF_000735185.1 Notothenia coriiceps | reverse complement strand
CAAAATAATGTAAATAAAGACTGTAACAGCCAGGCCTTCAACAACAACAAATGCACCTATAAGTTTGGTAACCTAACGTGTTGTTGTGATGACGTAATCAAAACGCGGCGACAAGCACGGCGCTTGCTCGCAACAGCCATGCTCACGACAGCCATGCTCGCGGCTGGCTCACAGCCAACATGTCTGCCGGTTGGAGATATTTAAAAATATCAGAGAGAGAGGCGCCGATTGCGATTTGTAAAACGTGTTCAGCTGACATTTCTCGAGGGGGTGTAACTGCAAAGACTTTCACCACTTCGGGATTACTCCACCACTTGAAATCAAAACACCCGGACAAATATGCGGAGTATGATCAACGTAACCCCGGCCGAAAGCCGAAAGGGCCTTTTTAACAATTTTCGGCCGATAATTTTCGGTGGCCGAATATTCGGTGCATCCCTATTGTGATCCGATGTTGAGTCACAGGATCCAAAGACTCTCCTTGAATCTGATAAACATCAGTAAAACTTCATGTGCGGCGTTGGCAGTGCACCTGTGTTGATACAGTAGCCTAGCTTTAACCCTTAGATGCAAAAGTGGGTCTTTTTGACCCAGGTGAGGTGGTTTTCTTGAAGTATCTTTGTAATTACATTTTTTATCATTTCATATTCCAGCTATTCCTCAAAAAACATGTTTTGGATATCATGCCATTCTAATTTTAAATTTACATTTTAAGAAATTGTAGTTTTTGTATATTACTACCCCAAGCTTCCATAACTGGGTCAAAAATGTTTTTCTATGGGAAAACTTTTTTTTTTTTAAATGTAAAATAAATGATAAATAGTGAAAAATTAAATATAAAATATTTCTAGTGTGAACCAAAATATAATACTAAGTAATTGTTCTTAACCAAAATGAAAAAATTTGCATAAAAACACATATTATTCTAATACAGGTTCTTTTTGACCCACTCATGGAAAAGTGTAGGGTCCAGTCATTCGGGCATCTAAGGGTTAAAGGAGCCTTTTCTTTTTGTGGTTCCTCTTTCCTATATTTGTGTCGGTGGGAGGGGGCTTTAGTTGGAGCTTTCTTAGCTACAGCCCACCCACTATCTAAAAAGCCTCAATGGTAATAACTAAGTGACAGCTGCCTACAGGGATCTGTATCTACCTCCGACATTTCAGTTTTAAATGGCACCTGCCAGGAAGTGCTATGTGTCACACTGTTCATGTATCTTGCTTAATGTTATTCTGGTTCACGTGAATATCTGTGACCAACACCAAGACTAAGGGGCACAGTGTTTGACTGAGACGTTACATTATGTTTCTGCGATCAGATTTAAATATCCTTTCATTTGCTTTTTATTCCTCCTCCTCATTATTAAAATGAACTCTTTCAAAATGCTTTTGTTTAACATAATTGTTCAAATACTTGATTACATATATAGCTGCGGCTCGATCTCAAGTGTTTAATATTCGACAGACGGATCACTACACTAGTTAAACATGGGTTTGCAAAAAGCTTCCATTACCTGAAGAATATTTTCAAGGTGAGGATAAGTACTGTATAATTATGCATCACTTCACCGCTCTAGGATTTCACATTAGCCGTAAATTATATATATATAATATATGTTCTGCTCATAGCTGTATGCAGAGTATAATGCCCATTGCATACTCTGATAGTCAGGTTGTTTGACATTATCATATGATTTTAAATGTTTTAGTGCAGCAGTCGTTGTGATGATTTGAAACGTGATGCATAATACATTATAGTGTGCTGTTCAGTTGTTGGTTTATAATGAGAACATTAGCACAAATGTAGAATACAAAATGTGCATGTTTTTTACATTGTAAAAGCGTCGTTAAATAACTCTAACACCGCTCAAATATAGTTAAATATTCAACCTCTATTCGGTCTCTCGTCCCCTACACACTCCCCCTACACCAGGGGTGGGGAACCTTTTTCCTCTCAAGGGCCATTTCAATTTTTTAAACATCCTCCGAGGGCCGTACAAATTATTGACCTCTGCTTAAAAATACTAAAAACACAGCCCATTCATTTCGCCTTTCTTTCATGCTGTGCAAAGAAACAGCAACCTCTGAAT
>NW_011339349.1:0-3558 GCF_000735185.1 Notothenia coriiceps | reverse complement strand
CAAAGCGTAGCTTCTCTCGCGGTGCTCGCTGCAAAAGCAGAGCAATGTTCTACTTTTGACGCCTCGATGAAGGCGTCAGCCAATCGAATCATATGCCAGTACAAGCTCTAGCCAATCAAACCGCGTGCTTGTGTGTCTGGGGCGGGAGATTCATGTGATTGGTTGTTGGTCGAGTTTCAGTCCCCCCCGCCGGCAAGCGACAACGCACGCCGCCGTGTGTAGGGGCCGTTAGCGCCGGTGTTATGC
This sequence comes from Notothenia coriiceps, assembly GCF_000735185.1. Lineage (NCBI taxonomy): Eukaryota > Metazoa > Chordata > Actinopteri > Perciformes > Nototheniidae > Notothenia > Notothenia coriiceps. The sequence continues at coordinate 3,312 of NW_011339349.1, read as the reverse complement.
CGTGTTATGCATGCCCACTGCACCTCGCGGGAGCGTGCACAGCGTAAAGCAAAAACTCAGACATTTCAATGATTTGTACGGCAAAGTTAGATTTGGAAACGATATCATTTCCTTTTTGGCGGGCATGCATAAGATGGCATAACACCGGAGCCTCGCTGCGGGGAAGCTTTGGCGCTAATCTTTCAAAATGACGGACTGCTTTCAGATTTTTCCGTCATTGTTAAAATAAATCCGTCATAGACAGAAAATATTCGGTTAACGCGACTTCTGGTGCCGTCAAATAATTCTATATTCTGACGTTCATATGAATGAATGAATACACGACCGTTAAAGAGCCGTTTTCGATTCTATGCGAGGAAATGCTTTTGCCAGCCAAAATAGAAGATATTTATGAATAAATGTTTTGAATTATGAATACTGGAAATAGTAAGCTTAAAAACATTTTAGTGACCATTGCAAGTGACAAATACATATTATAATTGGAGACCCCCCTCAAATGTAGCTGTTGAGGCTTTCAGGGGGGCTCAGATGTTAATCAGGGGGGTCGAGCTCCCCCGGACCCCCCCGTATTTCGCACAAAGGTCAGGAGGTTTAGATCAGCTGGGCACAGACTCTGGAGGCATGGGGAAACAGAGGAACACTTCATTTTGGGAAACATGCTTACTATCTTTCTGACTTAGAGAAAGATGGGAGGATTTAAAGAATTTTCATATCCTTGTGTTTTATATGCAGCAATAGTCAGGATAGATGAAGAGTGGAAGCATGGAGAAACAGTCTCTGTCTAAAGTTTAAAAATAATACATACAAAGCTCAATATTTAACGTATTTTATTTGTACATTTTTGTATTATTTCAATATCCAAAAACAACCAACCATTTCACATATTTATTTGAGGTGGTTTTGTTACATCATCACAAATGCATGCAACTCTTTTCAAACCCAGATAATTTCTGTAATATGAATTAACAGTGAATGTTTTGTCGTATACCTTTGAGTGTGTGTCACCTTTGTGGTGATGCAGGAAGCAGATTTAATGATTAAAAGTCAAAAGAAGTATTTTATTGAGCAGAAAGTGAGAAACACATGAATGCATATTGTAGTAGTAGTAGTATTAATATTATTAAACATATACTGAAATGTGTGACTTTTTTTGGGTGAGTACTCTTACATTAGGTACTTTTTACTGTAATATGTTGATGCCAATACTTTAAGTTGAGTAAGATGTTGAATGAGGGAAGTGGAGGAAAGTTTAGAGTGGCTCCGTATGGCTATTCCAACTACTCTCAAACACCCCCCCGCTCTGTCCCCTTCAACCAACACATGGGTCCCTGGTCCCTCATGGGGACCCTGGCCAACTGTTGGTCAGGGATTTGAGAGAAGTGCATCTTATATTTCCATCTGGCCCTCTGTTCCTTCCTCTCATATGGTGCTTCTATGTCTATATTCATGTATGATTGTACATATGTATGACAGCTTTTGCAGCTTCCACACCAGAATGAGTCTCATATCATCTGTGAACAAAACTCTGGATCCTTGCCAGCTCGAGGGCAGCTGCACTGACGCTGGCCTCAGATTTGACCCCTCTGTGGGGGGGGAGAGAGGCAAGTATTAGCTCCCATGTGGCGAACCTTGGTGGAAAACAAATACAGATATAATACTTAACTACAATAAAGTAGCAATGGACCAAATGACCAAAAATAAAAGTCATATGTCATCAATTCTTAATCTAGTGTTTCAGGTGGGGGGAGGGGGGGTGTAGTGTGTGGGAGAGAAACTCCCTCTGGAGGGGACAGCCTTTGCAGACCATGTACATGGAAAAAAACATATAGAACATATACAGGGGAGGGAGGGAACACTCCACAAAACATAATAGGACCCCTTTAGTTAAAATGCAAGTACCATATACATATTTTTTATAAAGCAAGATATTTCTACATGTATTATTAAAGGTTTCCTTTGCCGTGACACAGAGGATCATCACCAGTCCTGCAGTTATGCCTCGTTTTAATCTTCTCTGCTGGAGGCGTGAAAAGGCAACTGTTTGCGAACATACTCTTCACAACAACCTATTCAAGTTTTAAATGTCAATTGTGTTTAAAGCTCCACTGCCCCCACATGGACAAGAAATCCATTGATGCAGATGTAAAGTAGCACTGAGTTTTTTGGAGCACTTGAAAAAGAAGTCCACATGTCAGAAATCAGAATCAGAAACAGGTTTATTGCCAGGTAGGTTCACACGTACGAGGAAATCGACTCGGTGTCGTGGTGCATACATAAAAATAAAAAAATAAAATTTTAAAAGAGCACAGATAGCGAACTATATTAAGAACACTGTAATGTAAGCTGCACATTATCGCTTCTCTATTTAAACATCCAGCAGACACATCAGCTTTTATTTTGAGTCTTTGTTTCTGTCCACAAGCCAACATTTATATTGCAGCTTTGAGTGCAGTGTTTAAGTAAATGTATTTAGTTACATTCCAGCAGATATCTGCTTTCTTCCACAACAGCTGCCTGAGTTTCAGCTCACACAAAAAGAAAGAAAAACAAAGGCAGTGCATCTGTCTGTATTCCTCTCTATATTTCATTCTGTCCTTTTTGTTTTTTACACTCTTCTACTGTCAGACAGCAGAGATCCATATATATGTATTGCATGAATCAGTCCAATGCAGAAATTGAACCTTCCATCTTTTTTATGGTCACCACAGACATACCTTGCATACTGTTTACATCAGCTGTTATGCATGGCTTGTCAAAGAGACACACACAATCACACACAAAGATTGCAATGTTTTTCTGGAGGGTTGTGCTGAGATGAGAAAACAGGAAATTGGTAGCGTCTTGTTTCCTTCTGCCAAGCTTCAACTGCTAATTGAGCATATGCTTTCCCCCATAGTTCCTCATTAGAGAGGGAGGAAGGGGGAGACAGGGTGACACAGGCTGAGGAGAGCACCAGGAAAGAGACTGGGGAAGAAGTGATTGAGAGACAGAGGGAGAGGAAGAGAAAATAAATGATGACAGGGGAAAGAAATGAAAGCGAGTTGTGAATCTGCCTTCAGGTGGTAAACTCTGCTGTGAAGCCCTGTGGTGCTGGTGAGCCCCCCCCTCAAGCCAAGCTGGCTGTCAGTCCTATCAGTGCACCGCAGGCTATGACACACACACACACACACACACACACACACACACACACACACACACACACACACACACACACACACACACACACACACTAGGGGTTTCACCAACTAATCGACTAGTCGACTAGTCGACTACCTTTACCACTAGTCGGCGCTGTAGGCCCTAGTCGACTAG
>NW_011339348.1:0-2374 GCF_000735185.1 Notothenia coriiceps | reverse complement strand
CTGACCATTCAATGTCAGCTTTCAGTTTCTGATCAGTATCCATTTGAACTGTGAATGCGTTGTTATTCTAAAGAAATAATCTGACACTTTGGGAGATACAGGTATTCACTTGCTTACTGAGACCAGTGTTTTCCCAAAGTGTCAGATTATTTCTTTAGAATAACGGCGCATTCACAGTTCAAATGGATACTGATCAGAAACTGAAAGCTGACATTGAATGGTCAGATGTGTTGTATAGATAACTTATTTTTCTTGTTTTGGTTTATTTAATTCAGGGGTGTCAAACTCAAATACACAGTGGGCCAACATTTAAAAATGGGTACTAGTCGAGGGCCGGACTGGTTCAATGTTTATTGCAGAATTTATTGAAATGAACTTATTGCACATATTAAACCTGGAACTAACAAAGCTTAAATTATTGCCTATAAAAACAACATTAAACATTAAATAATCAGTTACATTCATTTCTTATGTCTCTATCTGCAGCTTTTCTGAGTCATTTCTTATGATTACATTTTTCCCACAAGCCAACAACAGCTCAAAAAAACTATTTCCCTCAAAGAACAAACCAAACATGCCCTGTTGCCTCAAGAGAGAAAGTGCAGAAGGAAACATCCATTAAACTCAGGTTGCTGCTCTGTGATGCTAGTTAGCAGATACTTAGCATCTCATCTTGGGTGCAAGGTCATCAATGTTTGGGCTCAGGCTCTGAGCTGAGGAGACCCTCAGGATGGAGTGAAGGTGTGAGTGCAATATACCGGCGGGCCAGATCTAATAGTAATTAGAAATTATCCTGCGGGCCGAAATTAAATCCACCACGGGCCTGATTTGGCCCCCGGGCCTTGAGTTTGACACATGTGCTGTAGATAAACCCGTTTAGCCTTCACTGCTCCGTGTTTTTCATTCGCTGATCATCCACCCTTTGCATTCATCTCCACTGAGCGGCTAAAATGCGAGCAGGTGTTGTGATCATGTTCCACTTGGCAGTAGGACGTTTGGTGAGCTTTAAAACCCAGACATCTGAACACCTGGTTAAGAATGACTGAGACTAGAGTACAGACCCCAGCCAACACTGCAGATGCACGCTCATGTCTTCCTATATTATCATATAACGTTAATTGATTTGCATTATAATGTGTCTGTGTCCTGAGAATAAGCGACGGCAAATGATCACCTGAAAAAACAACCTCTGCAGACCATTGACATGCACAGAAACCTATAACACACTACAGGAAAAGGGAAACCCCAGAAAGCAGAACGGAGCCTGTTCAAACATGTAGTCCAATGAAAGAACATCATGTCGTTCAGCCGTCCTATTTCCTGCACGTTTTAAAAGAACAGAAAGGATATACTTTCACAGCAGCCTCTAATCTTCTTGCTTTATCGTTGCTTTGTCTGGTTTTCTCTGCACAACACGCTCATATCTGATCACGCTTTTCATTCACAATCATCTTCTGTGATGTTAGATCTCAGAGGTGAATAGCTGTGACTCTTTCCCTGCATAAATCAATTATCTTTTCATTTCCTTTGGCGAAATCAGATACAAATACATTTCTAACCACAAGCATGGATCATGTCAATAAAGAGATGTAACAAAAGATACAACTGCGCTTTTGTTACGGTGCCAATTTCTTCTAGCTACAATAAAGAAACATACAGGATAGATGCTCCCCTGTTTCAGCAGCTCTTCAATTAAATATGCAATAAGTAAGTCAGTAAGTAAGTGCAGCTGCTTTCCAGTTAGCAGCATTAGCTCCATAGGTTACCTTAGCTTCCTGGAGGAGATGAACCATGACAGGAACAAGCTCTTAACAGACATGGGAAGCTCCCGTTATGTAATCCCGAATGACCCGCACATCAACCTAATGCACTTTCCTCATTGGACGCCGCTTCCATCCGCTGTGTTAGGGAAATCCCACGCTGCCTTAAACATTATTCGGTAGCACTTTACAATAGGACTACCCTCATTAAAGGTTTACGAACAGTTTGTAATTCATTTATTAATTAGGTTATGAACACTTTATAAATCATTAATAAGCTTTTATAAGACATGAGATAAACAGGGCGACTGTGAGCGGTTGCTTGCCAAATAGTGAGCCCACATTTATCTGTGCAGCTAAGTCTTATATTGGCTACCTAGCTTACTTTTTCTCCTTCATCAGCCAGCATCCTTGGTATCTGTTGTTCACCGAGTTGATTCTCGCTAAGTAGCCAATATAAGGCTTAGTCATCTTGCCAAATAGTGAGCCTGTGTTGATCTCATTTAATCGTTTATTTGAACCGGGACATTAATGAACATTTTAACACTAGAACCGCCAGAGATTTTTTATACCTAAAACCGCCACCGGGGTCAAATTGACCCGGCATTAGAATG
>NW_011339347.1:0-2926 GCF_000735185.1 Notothenia coriiceps | reverse complement strand
AGCTTAGCACACTTTCATTAAAATGTAATTAATGAGATCGTTGTGTGTTGTTTTCAGTTGGACTTCCTAAAGAAACTGGACCTGTGTCCTCGTGCTGGGATCAAAGAAACAGACATCAATGGTGATTACTTTTCAATGTTATAACTTGAAATGATCTTGAATGTAATTGTTGTATTTCTGTTGTTGACTCAGTTGTTTGTGTTCATTGCGTTTATTTAAATTAATACATTAATATTCCTAAATCTAATATTTAAATATATTATCAATGCGTCTTTAAAGGGATTTATAGTCTGAATAGCAGCTTAGTGAATGGAGAGTAGGGTCTGCAGCTCATAGACTGCTGGACGCTAACCTGCAGATGTTTGACATTAGCATAAGTTAGCATTAGCTAGCATTAAAGCCCAAGTGGACACCATTAAACCTCCAGTCCTTAAAAGGGAATGAGAGATATCTTGTTATTCAGGAGTGTTTTTAAGATAATAACATACATATTGTGTTACCTCGGTAAAACAGATCCGTTAAGGCAGGGGTGTCAAACTCAATTTCATCTCGGGCCACATCAGCATCATGGTTAAACTCAAAGGGCCAGTTTGATATATAAGACTATATAAAAATACATATATACATTTTTAAGATATATAAAATAATGTATTATATCACATTATTTCCTCTGCATTGGATTATTATGGGATAGGGTAATAACTTCGTCTGAAAGCAGAAGTCTGGGGCAAATAATTGCAGGTCTCTTCAGTGAGAATGTCACAAAAATGATTTAAAAAGAAAAGCCAAATTCTGGAAAAAAAGTCAAAAGGAAAAAAAAGAAATGACATTTTGAAAAAAAGGCAGATTCTGAGAAAGAAAGTCAAATTTGAGATGCATTGTGGGACATGTAGTTTATGGGCAACGTGCTTCTTTAAAGCATCATATAACCGTATAATAAACATATTATATTCTTTGCAAGCTCTTGAGGGGCTGCATACAATGAGGTCACGGGCTGGATCTGGCCCCCGGGCCTTGGGTTTGACACCCCTGCGTTAAGGGCTTCCATAAAACATTTCCTTTTGAAGAAGCAGTGAAATCAATAACGCACACACAGCACATCAGTCGTATCTTTCAAAATTTATTGAAATCGTTGTAATATGATGAGCTCATGGTGGTGAATGGTCGATAACCTTTCCTCGGTTACGCCTCGCCAACAAATGACAAACATTGCATACTGCAGTGAAAAATAGTTTAAAAAAAGAAGTGATGACTGCAGGGTTCAGGGAGGATCTCAGCGTGATTCTTTTTTAATGTTTTGAGACTTTGGCTTATGACTGGGAGCATTCTGCTGAATGACCAGCGGTCCTAACGGCTGTGCTCTGCAGGGAGGAAGCATGTCATGGTGTTTCTATAATAACATTCAGTGTTAACTTCATGCACCTGCAGAAATCTCCTTCCTCTTCTTACAAAATATTCTACTTCTTCTTCATGGCTTTTTTAAATCACACACTTCCTGTTAGATGTTAAATGATGCAGAGTTTCTCACCCCGGTTATTTTTAGCGTGACTTTCGCTCCGCACGTCTTTGTAAACCGAGTTCCTGTGGGATTTCTGAGCGGTTAAAAATAGCCGCGAGACATCTCAAATAGGACGTTGGGAACTGATGACGTGCTATTGTCTTTATTTTTAAAGGTTTGATCTATTTTAGTTCACAAAGCGTATTATTTACAGGCTGCTAATGTCTCCAGTTGCATGTACAGTCAAATAATGGGACCTAAAGCCGAATAATAAGGTTAGAAATGTATTCTTGACCCCAATGAGCAAAATCCATATATCATTCATTATTTCCAACATGAACACATTTAATGTTCTGTATTTCACTCATAAATCCCACAATCTGAGTTAACTCTAATTAATAGAATTACTTTCGCCTGATTTGATTGACAAATGTTGAAAAAGCTGCTTTTATCCGAAAAACGGACAAAATAAACACATTTCTGATTCAGATAAAGCATTAAATGTACAGAACATACAGTATTTTTTTATTTAATCATTCTTTCTGAGGCGCTCTAAGAGACGATCCCACATTTGTCGGCAGTTTTACAATCAAAATCCAGCTTTTAGTGGTAAATATCAAACGGAAGTTGATATTTAAGCCCTAAAAAGGTGGAGAAACTCTGCATTGATGGTTTATGTCACAGATTACTACACGATGAATGAACCAGAATATTTCTCTACTAGCCGGATACGAAGAGTGTAACAGACGTATTTGATAAGCGACTCTCTAATATAAAGCGTGTAATCGTCTGCGTTGTTTTTTTCTACATGGCAGTTTTGAAGCTTGTAAAATAAATTAAACTACAAACACTGGACTTCATTTAGTCGTGAAATGTCCTCTTCAAGTTCTGCATATATAAAAAAAAAACACTTAGTGAAAACATAACGACCCACAGTCTAAAAAAGACTTTACTGTTTTATTGATCATCCGTTTGTTCAGCTGCTCCGATGATATGAAAAACTAGAAAAACTTCATTTGGTCCCTTCGTGGTGCACACATGTTCCACCTGTGGCCGAAAGACTACAATTTAGAACCACAGACATACCAGCTACCCTGAGTACTCTTTATCATTCAACTGAACGTTATTTCTCTGTGATTTCATCCGGAAAGCAAAAAAAAGGGTTTCATTTAGTCATGTTTTGCTCCCTCGGACCGACTGCATGTTTCACAAGTAGCATGTTTCCCACGTAGCATGTGTCGCAGCATTTTTCACACACAGCTTCACACGTAGCATGTTTCACACGTAGCATGTTTCACGTAGCATGTTTCACACGTAGCATGTTTCACGTAGCATGTTTCACACGTAGCATGTTTCACGTAGCATGTTTCACACGCAGCTTCACACGTAGCATGTTCCACACGTAGCATGTTCCACACGCAGCGTGTG
>NW_011339346.1:0-4189 GCF_000735185.1 Notothenia coriiceps | reverse complement strand
CCAAGGTGTGCAGAATGTTGTGGAAAAACTTTGCAAGACTAATACAAAAAAACCCAGATTCAATTACCGGTACACACCTCTGGTCGATTTCTGTTAAACCACAGCATCTGTATTCCCTCTTAAGCCCCACGGACCCGGTTCCGGGGCCGAAATCACGTCATTTGCAGGAAACAACGTCTAAGGAAGCTTAATATTTAATAAACTATGAATATTTAATATCCATATAACGGGAAAAAACTAATTTAACTAATCTTTTTCATTTTATTTTTAAAAAAACACACAATGCTAACAGTGAGCCTCTGAATTAGCCCCGAGTGAAAAATGCTAACCTATTACTGCACCGAAAATCACTCCTAGCTCCCTTATTACTTATCCTAGCTGCACATCCAACACATCGTTTATGATCGTAAAGACACAGAATCTAACGGTGCCCACCTCAACACTGAATGATACAAACTCGTGACCCCATTAACAAAAACGTACACCAAAACAAGTGGCGCTAGGTAGCCCACAACGCTAACATGGCTTACCTTGGTTTTGTCTGGTCTAAATTGGTCTTCAATGGCATTTAAACGATAAAAACGATGCTGTAGTTAATCCATAGGTTAATATCCAATGTGGCTGCGTCCCCTTTGAAATGTTCTGATAATCCATAAGCAATAATGCAGCTTTTCAGTTGCTTTATATCAGAGCAGGATATTTCTCCCCTCTGCTGCAAGCTAGCATGCGCAGAGACGCCACCTTTTTTTTTTAATGAGTGTGTGCGGGACGAATTCCCTTGGATTCTATTGGCTCTAACGGTCAGAAAGAGATGTCACATGTCAAAATCGAAGAAGGGGGGCCAGAGATAATGAAAATCCACCCAAATGGCCCCAGAAGAGTTTTTCTTTTGTTGCTAAATCCGTCTAAAAAGGTCAAATATCACTTGTTTTGCATCAATCTTGATACAGGGTACTTATTATATGTTTTACTTTGGATTACTAAAGCTTTTAGTTTTCACTATAAGTACAAAATATGTTTTGGACGGACACTATAATTTACAGTTTTTTACCATGTTCAATCTGAATTTTCTTTAAAATAAAAAACATCTATATTGATTCTGACTTTTCTACATCCAACTGACAGGTTCATCATTACTTTGAGAAAAAAGATTATTAATTTAACCCTTTTAGAACGGAAGATATGGTCATTTGTTCTGGGAATGTCATTTTCGAGCCTGAAACCTGAAAAACAGGCTTGGGGCTTAGTCGAATAAACAATTGTGTCATACAGTACTTAAATCCCTGCCATTCAATATGAGGACAAAACAAAACAAGGCCTGTAAGAAACACACTTTATGGCTCATAGATTTTCCCACAACCCCAAGGTGAACATCATCTCTCAAAGTGTCTTACAGGAGGAATTAAAAAAAGTTTTATTCAACTGAGGCCTCTATTCTCTCAGCTCTCAGATCTGTGTGGACGTTGGATTTCTTCGCCACAGGCCTCGCTTGTTCTTGGTGCATGACGATTTTTTTCAGCCTGTGTGTGTCATAATCACTGTGGGGTTTTGTCTCAGACAACTTTCCCACATCATGGCAATCACACTGTCACAGTCTGTTCGTGTTTATGCCCCTTAAAGCCTAATCTTCACATGATTATAGAGTGTCTGTGTTTTTGTTCTACCTCAAGGAGACAGAGGCATCATTGTGAGATGAACATTAGCCCACGAGAAGTCTCTACTGTCTGATAAGCGGCAGTTCAAAGTCAAATTGAAGTTTACGTATAAGTTATTTAAGGCTAGTATTCTCTGCATATTCTTATTTTGATTTTAAAGAAGCTAAATATAACTCTGTTCTATTTGTCCCCGTCTCTCTGATAATGCAGGGTAATTCATCCTAAGTGATGTTTACCCATGTTGAGTCTATTTCATCCACAGCTATCATAATGACAGACTTTAATATGCACCAACAGGCACTCATTGTGTCCTTCAGCCCTCACAAACAACTTATTGTCACACTAGGATCTGCACCCTTGAAACCTGCATTTATTCTGTTGTATAAACTGTTTTTCCCGGTGGTCTCCAGAAATTATTTTTAAAATAGCTGCGAGCATCATAAATGTAATTCCATCCACTCATCTCATACAGTAGTTTGGCACCCCTAAATCTCATCGAGAATTGGCCTTTTAAAATTTAGTAGGATGAAGATCTGAAGATTCACAACATACGACCCAGTCTCACGGCATTTCGTGTAATAGTCACGAAATTAATTTAATCTATTGATTGGTGTTCACCAACACGATTTTCACATTTTTTTCGTGTCACACAGAACGATTTTAAAAGCAATGTATTTCTATTGGTAGTATGTTTTGTGCCTGCACCACGTCTTTTTGTCCGGTCGGATCTTGGAAGACTGGAAGCTGTGTGGTTCATAAAAACATTTTCTTACTCAATATCTTACCCTAAGCCTAACCCTTTTATTTTAAATTGTATAATGTCGGAGTATAGTATAGTGTATAGTGTCAGAATATTGAAATCTGTATTTTCTTTAATCTGTTTTTCCTTCTAATTTGTTATTATTTACATTGCTTTTAAAATCGTTCTGTGTGACACAAAAAAAATGGCGAAATCGTGTTGGTGAAAACGAATCAATAGATTAATTTTGTGACTATAACACGAAATGCCGTGAGACTGTGTTGCAACATGAGAATGGTTTTGAACTTCTTCAGAATATTGCCTTCACCTAAAATTATCTGATAAATAAAAACACAAATTTGAGATTAATTAACCCAAAAATGCTAGCTGTATCGTTGTCAAAAACCGGTTGGATTGTATTTGAGGTATGGATAAAGATTGTTTATCCATATACATTATAATAGGCTAAAATGCATGTGTGCACAATTATAAGGTTACTAGCTGGGTGTTCTCCGATAAGGGGCCGGAAGGAAACAAAGTTAGTGATTACTGGTTCCATGTTGATTTAATTCAATACCAATTGTTGGGGGGAACTGAAAGGCTATTACTGGTTACTAAAAAGGCTAGTACTGGTTACTTTGCAGCCCGGACATTTTCTCCAAAACACATTTAGATCCTATCGCAACACAGAAGTACCTTTCAAATCCCATCATTTTTAAGACCTTCTAAATCATATTTAAGACCTTTCTTATTTTTTTGGTCATATTTAAGACCTTTTTAAGGCCTTACATTCAGATTATCAAATGTAAGACTTTTTAAGACCCCGCGGGAACCCTGTTAATGTCACACTGTATGCAGGACATTATTATTTCTCTGCTGTTTTTATGACTCGTCCTGATCTGTAGATACATTCTTTACAGGGCCGTATCAAAGCTCATAGAAAACCAATTAGAAAAGTAATTAGTCTATCGATCTTTATCACAGATGAAATTCAATCAATACATTTGAATTCATACAAACCAAACTGAGGAGGATTCAAGCAAGCTAAACAGAACTGGTATAAATTCACACAAAAAACAGTTTAAACAGTTATTATGAAACCATGTTTAAACTGCTGTAAACAAACCATCGTTTTTAAGGTTCTCGTGTTTTTTTTTCTGCACAAAATCTCAATCTGATCAGCAACTTGTAACTAATACTTTAACTAAATGGTGCAGAGTAGAAGTACAAATGACCTGAAATAATGTTTTAACTGTATTTTTTAACAGTAAAAGTGATTTAGACTGATTGAAGTTGAGAGTGAAGCAGCAACAACGTGAAGCCTCATCGGTGTGTGGAGCTGCACCGTGATGGAGGCTCTGTTTGTTGGACCAGCGTGTCACATCAGAGGAATAACGGGAGTCATTTCAGAGGCGCTGTGTTGACGGATGACTCTCTGCAGGTCGGTAGAATGAAAAACGTCCTGCAGCCGGAGGACACCGCGGGACGAACCTCTGAGGTGAGGATGATTTGAAATATTTAGCTGAAGAGAACAAACCGGAGATCGTTGGAAAGCTAAGAATCTCCACTTTCCAACGATGTATGAAACTGTGTTTCAGGGTCAAAGTGACTGATCCTGACAGAGCCCATTGCAGGACACTCTGTTATTACACCGATATTACACTGTTACACCCGAAATGCACTGTTATAACATTGCTATTAAACTGTTATTACAGTGTTATTAAACCGTTACTACATCGTTATTACACCCATTCTACACATGGACACAGACTGTCAAATGACTGTATCCCCCAGG
>NW_011339345.1:0-6577 GCF_000735185.1 Notothenia coriiceps | reverse complement strand
CACTAAGCCCCCCGTTATCTCTTCCCCGTACATTGATCTGGAAAGTTCGTTTCTTTTCATAATCTAAATGTCCAATCAATTTAACCTCACCGCTCTCCTCATTTATATCAAACATATGTCTGACGTCATCTAAAGTATTTGTGATAGAATACGTTATTTTTCCATGTAATCCATGATCAGCATCTGACGCACTGACAGTGTTCACTATCGTGCCTTTTATAGCATTTTCAGCTACAGTGCCTTTGTAAATTGGCCGTGTAAAAACAGGTGAATTGTCATTGGCATCTAACACTGTGATGAGAATCTGCATTGTCCCTGACATCTGTGGGTCTCCTCCGTCTACAGCCGTCAGAGCCAAAGAAATGAACTCATTTTTCTCTCTGTCTAGAGGTTTTTGTAAGACCATCTCAACATTCTTTGTACCATCAGCTTGGTTTTGCAGTTTGAGTAGAAAATTATCGCTTGGCTTAAGTACGTAGCTTTGAAGACTATTTATACCTACATCCAAATCAACTGCTCTTTCTAAATCGAATTTTGCACCGACAACTGCAGATTCACTGATTATGAATTTGATTTCGTTTTTTTCAAAGGTTGGTGCATTATCGTTAATATCAGTAATTTCAACTGTTACACTATAAAATTCCATCGGATTCTCTAAGACAATTTGGAAATGCACAGCACATGGTGTCGTATCACCGCACAACGCCTCTCTGTCTATTTTCTCTTTAATAAGGAGGACTCCTCTCTCGCTGTTCAGCTCCATGTATTCTCTGCTATCACCAGAATAAACACGAGCGTTACCCAACCTCAAGCGTTTAGAGTCCAAACCCAAATCCAGAGCTATATTACCAACCAAAGATCCTTTCGCCATCTCCTCCGGTACAGAGTAGCTGACCTGCCCGAAGACTGAACCAAGAGAGAGGATCGTAATAAACAACAGTACTTGCCGTCTCATTGTTTAAAATTATCTCAGAAAAAGGAAGAGCAAACTCGTAAATCCGTCAGAAAGGTGATCGAGTATTCAAATGAAAATATGAAGCAACATCAGTCCTCAAATTTGAAGCGGGAATATTAAGTATTTTTTCTAAGTCGTGTATATCGGGTCCACTACCGAAGACACTGCGGTCTGCGACTGCCTTCTCTCTCCAACACATCGAAATGAAAAGGCGCTACTGCTTAAAATATACTACAACTGCAACAGACTAGGCAACAGCGGCCCATTGAGTTCAAATAACAAAACTGCACACCATGTTTTGTGAGAGGGGAGAGATGGAAAGCCGGGGAAATAACATGAATATAATTGTTATATTATGTAGCCATAGTTAAATAATCTATTGATTCAACTACAATCTAAATGTGTAAATAAAACATGTTCAAATATGTCGACAGTCATAGTATGGGGACAACTAACAATTTTCTGTCACAATAAACAACATGTTTTCAAATGTATGTATTGAGTTATATTTCTCGCGCTATACCTAACATCCATGAAGGCAACATGACAGAGGGAGGGCTGTCACTAAGGATGACAAACTACTCTTTGGTAAGCCTCGCCCCCCAAGCAACATCATAATTCAAGTTTGAAAGCGAAAAAAAATATCTGAAAGTGAAAAACGATCTGAAGGCGAAAACAAATGTGAAACCTAAAAAAACAAGATTTCAAACTAAAATAAATAATTGTTTGGAATCTGAAAGCGTAAAATCTGCAACTAAAAAAAATAAGGATTCAAATATCAAAATATGTAGAAAAGTAAAATAAGAAAATAAATATTTTATTCAACCAAATTGCTGAACTGAATCAAAATAATATTTAACCTGACCAATTATTAAAATACTTATTTTTAGTTTGAATACATCATTGTATTTTTCAAAGTTCAGGATAAAAACTTGAAATTTCAAATAAATTGTATAGTTTTGAATGATCAAAACGTATGACCCTGATATAGCTCCATACAAATGCTCCATGATGCTGTCCCAGGTGCTGAAACATAAAGTTCCAAACAAATGGGTAAAAATGCTGGCATATTTGATTCAAACATTTAGTATTAACAATAAGGGAGTGGTAATTAGTGTTACACATTTCTAACCTCTAGAGGAGAGTCAGGTTCATCCAGGATGCTCTTTTCACTCTGTATCCGCTGCATCGTCCCTGTAGAACTGGGGTTCATTATCAGCACGTTCTGACTTCCTGCTCCGCCAAACTTACAGTCACTCTTTCTGGAGTCAGTCGTCCTGCACACCTCGTAATTGTACACGTGTTGGAGAGTCCCTGTCCCCAAAGTGTCCGAGTAACGTGGAGGATAATATGGAATCACAGGGAGATTGGAGTGAAACATGATGCGAGACTGTCTCCACCTGTAGATCTTCACTGATATAATAACCACTAAACACGTGATGAAGAGGAAGGACACTACAGCCAGAGCCAGCACTAAGTAAAAAGTCAGGTTGTCATTGTACTCCTTGTCCTGTGTAAAGTCAGTGAACTCAGACAGCACTTCCGGGAAGCTGTCCGCCACCACCACGTTAACAATGACTGTAGCTGAACGAGAGGGCTGCCCGTTGTCCTCCACTATAACAGACAGTCTTTGTTTCACAGCATCTTTATCAGTCACCTGGCGGATAGTCCTTATTTCTCCATTCTGTAAGCCCACTTCAAACAGCGCCCTGTCTGTGGCTTTCTGCAGTTTATAGGAGAGCCAGGCATTCTGTCCAGAGTCCACATCAACAGCCACCACTTTAGTGACCAGATAGCCCACATCTGCTGAACGAGGCACCATCTCAGCCACCAGAGAGCCACCAGTCTGGACTGGGTACAGGACCTGAGGAGGGTTGTCGTTCTGGTCCTGGATCAGTATTTTCACAGTCACATTGCTACTCAGTGGAGGAGAGCCTCCATCCTGAGCTTTGACTCGGAAGTGGAAGTCTTTGATCTGCTCGTAGTCAAAAGAGCGCACTGCATGGATGACTCCACTATCAGCACTAACGGACACATATGAGGAGACTGCCACTCCGTTAACAGAGGAGTCCTCCAGGATGTAAGAAACACGGGCATTCTGGTTCCAGTCAGAGTCTCTGGCTCTCACTGTGAATATAGAGAGGCCTGGTGTGTTGTTTTCTACAATGTAGGCCTCATATGAGCTGCTCTCAAAGACAGGCGCGTTATCATTCACATCAGAGATCTGCAAGGTGAGAGTGACGCTGCTGGAGAGGGAGGCCACTCCCTCATCAGAGCAGGTCACTGTGATATTATACCGAGAAGCTATCTCTCTGTCTAATTCACTTTCGGTTATTAGGCTAAAGAATTTTTTCGATGTTGCTTTCATTATAAATGGCACGTGTTCTTCGATATTACAAGTAACTTTGCCATTTTGTCCGGAATCAGGATCTTGAACGTTAAATATTGTAACCACAGTTCCTGGCTTAGAATTCTCTGATATTGAATTCGTTTTTGACATGATATTAATAGATGGGTGATTATCGTTTGTATCGGTCACCTCAACACTAATCTTACAGGAATCTGTGAGTCCCCCATCATCACTAGCTTGGACGTGTATTTCATAATGCTGTGCCTTTTCATAATCCAGGCTTCCAGCTAAAGCTACCACGCCATTTTCTCCGTCGATTTGAAACATAACAGGGACATCATCCAAAGTGTTTGTTATTGAATAGGATACTTTTCCATTTGAACCTTGATCTGCATCTACAGCACTAACGGTACTCAATAATGTGCCTTTCGGAGCTGTCTCCATGATATTAACCTTATAAACTTCCTGTGTGAACACAGGTGCGTTGTCGTTAGCGTCTAGTACTGCAATTTCTATTCGCATTGTTCCAGTGAGCTGTGGATCTCCACCATCAGAAGCTGTGAGAGTCAAAGATAATTGCTCTCGCGCCTCTCTGTCTAGTTGTTTTTGCAAAACAATCTCCACCTTTTTACTTCCATCTTGCTGTTTCTGAAGTTTAAGATGAAAGTTGTCTGTAGGTTTTAGTGAATAACCCTGCAAACCATTCACACCAACATCTAGATCCATCGCTCTTTCGAGCACAAATTTTGCTCCTATAACAGCCGACTCACTAATCCTAAATTTCATCTCATCTTTTTTGAAGCTGGGTGCATTATCGTTAATGTCATTCATTTCGACCGTAACTGTAAAGAACTCAATTGGGTCTTCTAGTGTAATCTGAAGATGTAGAGCACACGGTGTTGCCTGACCACAAAGGGTCTCTCTGTCAATTCTCTCTTTCACAAGCAGGACTCCTCTCTCTTTATTCAGCTCGATGTAGTCGACATTGTCCTCTGTATAAATGCGAGCTTTGCCTGACTTCAATCTTTTCACATCTAACCCTAAATCCTGCGCTATGTTACCAACTAGAGATCCTTTTGACATTTCCTCAGGAATAGAGTATGCGACCTGCCCAAACACTGAGCTGAGGGACAATAGCAAAATAAACAACAGTACTTGCCGCATCATTGTTCTGTCCGACATTTTAAACTCGACAAATACTGTAGATGTAAAGACAAAAATCCAAAGCGTTATGGTCCCTTTTCAAAACAATGCTGCAGAGGAAGATCAATTATCTTCGTGTTTCTTGAATCCGGAATAAATGAATCGTTGAGAGGATATCTCCCGATGTCTGCAACGAAGGATGTGTGCAGTATGTGTGTCTCTTTCTCCGTTTAATGTAACAAATTAAGGGGGTTGGCTCTAGATTGGCCAACAGCGGCCCCAAGAGTCCATGCACTTGCACTACAATAAATTACATTATTTGGAGGTTCGGAATGAAGAAATAAAGACAAATTCATTACAAAAATAAGCAGACAACGCCTCACGTTGGAATATATATAATATGTAACTGTTCAATCAATAGATATAATGTCAATACAAATAGATTTCAGTTGTTGCAGGTAAGTATGAATGCAATTCAATTAAAATGTAGTAATATCATAACAAAGAATATATTTGTTTTGTGGAGTCAACCAGAGACATTTAAATCACAGGGAAATACTTAACTTTGACTTAATAGACTTAAAAAGAAGAGAGACATGATTTATTGAGTAAGTATTCTATTAGGAAATTAGAGAAAAAAAGAACCACCCAATGCCGGGAAATTATTTATCTGACCTGTAATCAATAACTTTTTTTTGCTGCTCATAAAACTTATTTTCAATCAGAAACTTTTTTGTAGTAATTTACAGTCTTGTCAGGAATAACCAGAACCAAACTGATGAGTTAGGCAACTACAACTGTTTACCTGAACTAGATGTTTGCTGAACAGATGGAGCACAAGAGAACTGATAACCACATTTGCAGAAGGATAGATATTGCTCTTTACTTTATACAGAACCTATGGTTTTAATTACAAATGATGTGATAAGATTTCAAAAAGTATGAAGAGGAAAGCTATTTTCAGATTTATAAACACAAGTGACTTAAGCCCCTATTACATATTATATTAACATAAACCAGGTTGGATATACAGTATAGCTGATGAAAAATTAAATGGATTAAAAAAGTGAATCATCAATTTTGCCAAAAAAAATAAAATGGTTGTGTATTTTCTTATTTTCTTATGTTATATCCTAATGCAGTCCTTTCTCAACAAAAGGACAACCAGACTTGGCAAACAAACAGAAATCAAAAAATACTTAATTGAATAACTATTCCAAAATAGTATACTTTCCAATATGACACATTTTGGCCTTATACTGTACTTGAATGTTGCTGATTTTTGGACTTGAGACAACTAGGTACAGGTTTTATAAAACAATTCAAATGTGAAGAAGAGAGGGTATTAAAATTGTCTTTATAAAAACAAAAAAAAGGACCAGCATTAGTGTATTTTAGTATGATTTAGACCTTTACAATACCACTGAGTTAAATGAGGAACAAAATGACTAAATAGAAAAAACTGGTGTTACTGAAAGAATTGTACAACACTTGCATAACAACTTTCTCATTCCTTTAGACTAACCTCTAGAGGAGAGTCTGGTTCATCCAGGATGCTCTTTTCACTCTGTATCCGCTGCATCGTCCCTGTAGAACTGGGGTCCATTATCAGCACGTTCTGACTACCGGCTCCGCCAAACTTACAGTCACTCTTTCTGGAGTCAGTCGTCCTGCACACCTCGTAGTTGTACACGTGTTGGAGAGTCCCTGTCCCCAAAGTGTCTGAGTAACGTGGAGGATAATATGGAATCACAGGGAGATTGGAGTGAAACATGATGCGAGACTGTCTCCACCTGTAGATCTTCACTGATATAATAACCACTAAACACGTGATGAAGAGGAAGGACACTACAGCCAGAGCCAGCACTAAGTAAAAAGTCAGGTTGTCATTGTACTCCTTGTCCTGTGTAAAGTCAGTGAACTCAGACAGCACTTCCGGGAAGCTGTCAGCCACCACCACGTTAACAATGACTGTAGCTGAACGAGAGGGCTGTCCGTTGTCCTCCACTATAACAGTCAGTCTTTGTTTCACAGCATCTTTATCAGTCACCTGGCGGATAGTCCTTATTTCTCCATTCTGTAAGCCCACTTCAAACAGCGCCCTGTCTGTGGCTTTCTGCAGTTTATAG
>NW_011339344.1:2897-5713 GCF_000735185.1 Notothenia coriiceps | reverse complement strand
TCGAGTGTTTCGTCAACTTAATGTGTTGCTTAAAATAATACTTCTGCACACAGTATGTGACACTGTGAGTGTTGCACGGCCAGATACGGCTCAGCTGACTCAGATAAGGAGATATATGATACATTATGATGTGATATGCCGCGGACTGTAGGCCTACTTAATGTTACTCTGATCCGGTTATTTATGTTGTGGCAGATATTTAAGTAAGCTTTCTTAACGCTAATGTTATAATAGTCAGATTGCTCTGAAGATGGGAGGTGATATTCTATTAATGTTCACGTTCACAGTCGGTGATTTTTGCCGGCCGTCTTTCCTGCAACGGCAGCTTTTCTGTATTTCCTTTCTCCTGTAATATGACTTGATCGCTTTAAGCTCCGCACACTGAGCTCTGATTGGTCAGCAGGCAGTGCTTTCACTGAGTTGATCTCTTAGCCTGCAACCTAACCTGCTCCGGGGCAGGTTAGCCGCACAGCATAAGTTACCATGGAGATCTAGCCTGCTAAAAAGAGAACCAGCTTCGTAGGACCGGAAACCCCGAGTTTTCCCTGAAGTTAGCCGCTAAGCGAAAATCCTGCTTCGTAATATACCCCCCAGATGCTCCAAATAGGAAAATACTGAAATATTAAGCAGTTTACTTTTAAAAATCCTTTGAAGCAATTATGTTTAATAACAAGAGTTTGAGTGTTGTGTTTCTGACCTGCAGTCCCGCTCAAACTCTTTGGATTCGTCCGTGCAGAAGAAGAATCGGCCTTTGAAGAGCTGCACGGCCACCACGGCGAAGATGAACATGAAGAGCATGTAGACGATCAAGATGTTCAGCACGTTCTTCAGAGAGTTGACAACGCAGTCAAACACAGCCTACAGGGCGGAGGTGGAGGAATTGATGAACACATGTGAGCTGTGTTTGAAGGCTGAGTAACCAGTGTAACTGCACAGGCACGGCAACACTGATCGGACGTCATAAATCACCCAGAAATCAAGCACCAAGGTCTATGTTCCGTGCTGTAGATTCATTTGAGGCTAATTAGATATATTATACAATGTTTTCACAGAGATACACTGTTCCATATTAGCTGCCATTGAAATGAGATGCATCGTCAGACCTTCTGACCCCTACCTTTAATTTGGGGAGTCGCTTGATGGTCTTCAGAGGACGCAGCACCCTCAGCACACGGAGGGACTTTATCGTACTGATATCTTTGCCCTTACTGCTCCCCCTAGAGGTCCACCAAGGAACAACAGCAGCGTCAGAATTACAGAGCACAGTGAAAACATGGACGATCATAAAGGGTTCTTACTGCACCCTCTAACGGCATTTTTACATTGAATTGATCTTAAACATAATCTCAATGGTCTATCAGCACATGGCAACAATAGTCTTGATTCAAACAAGTACAGTTCATCAGTGAGGACAATCACAGCTCTAACAGAAACCTTGGAGTGCAAGTCAAACATGAAACCAGTGGAGGGAAAAGCGATCAGTTGCCTGACCGTTTGGTTTCATGGACATTAAGAAGCATCATCATCATATTGTGTCATTATCTACACCAATAGACATTCACTCAGTGCATACCGGCAGGCATGTCCCGGCAGAATGCCCAGCCAAACTTCTTTCTTTCTTTTTCAGTGAAACACGCTGTTCGGTTCTTCGGTAGAAATGGGCGTTTTAGATGAAGGCTAGGATTACGTTGGTATAATCCTGATGTTGGAAACACTGAATGAACTGGTTCAGGTTTGTCTCACATAGCTTCCTTTCACTTAATTCCAGATTTCAGAAAGAATATGTTTCTTCGGGTCAGGACTGCAACCTGAGCCCAAGTGCAGTAAAAGGGAGGCTATGTGAGACTCTTGGGACATGTGACGTTGCTTGCAGAACACAACATCACATGTCCTAACATAAACAAACACGTTGCACCAATGGCGTCAAACGAGCCATGAGAGCGACCGGAGGAAACGGTTAAGTGCCGAGTGACAAACTCCTTCTGTCGTGTGTTTTAATGCGCTTCATGATTTGTACGCCCGTAAACCAATATCAGTGAGGAAATATTGTGGTGTCAGGGAAGTAAATGGCCGAGTTGATCTTTACTGTAAGTGGATGGGCCAAAAAGAAAAAAAAGCCAGGAGGCTTCTGGACGCCCGCCAAGTCTGAAGAGAGGCCGTCCATCAAGGCTCGCTATTTAACTATGAACTCAGTTCCCGTGGCAGAAAACGTAAGACAATTCAATTCAAGACTGATTGATTGAGTCTGAGCCTTGGAAGTTCTACGTGTATGCATGTGGAGGTGTGTGTGTGTGTATGTGTGTATGTGTGTGTGTGTGTGTGTGTGTGTGAGAGACTCAATCGATAATCAATAGGCCTTCCCCTTGAAGTTGAGTAGGACTGAGGTCTCTCTATCAGAACAGCTTGAGAGTATTAGAGTAAAGCCCAGTAAGGGCCATAGGTATTATAGGTGTCACACACACACACACACACACACACACACACACACACACACACACACACACACACACACACACACACACACACACTCTATCAGTCTCACGGTTAATGTGTTGTACTGTATTAGCATTCTGACACAGAACACCTTTTTGACTGAATTGGGGTGGAGTGTAACTTTGATAATGCGTTTATCATTTCCATCAAACCTATGGGCATCGAATCAAACCCATAGAGGCGTTTGGATGATTTCCAGTGTCATGTGGTTAAAGTGCTGAAGAATAAAACAAACTACGAAACGGCGAGGATGAGTACGAACGACCAGAAGAACAAAGAAAGAAAGAGAGAGAAGCAAATTTGATCCGGTTGGTGGAGAGCAT
>NW_011339344.1:0-2565 GCF_000735185.1 Notothenia coriiceps | reverse complement strand
GTGTGCCTTTGGCATTCAAAGCGATATTGAAGAAGGCTGATTATAATTATGATAAAACATTCAGATATTGTAAATTAAGTTCCTTTCCTGTATCTTGACTTTTTATGCATACATCTATTGTTTAAAGGCTTGTTTTTAAATAAAATGTATTATTTTCTATTCTTCAGTTCACAGCTTTCACTCTCAAGTAAATTACCTCACATAAAACATTTCACTCAATTACATATATTTGATAGGCTTGATCATTCCTTCCACTTGCATTACAATACTTAAGGATGACCCGTTAAGTCTACCAGAACTGCATGTACCTTATTTAACTAATCATAACAAATGTATATACTTCTCCAGGAACTATTTGACATCTTTAATGAGAGCACTTTTGTGAATCAGGCCCTCCTGGCTTTTCGTCTGCTCTGCCACCACTTGAATGAATAATTACCTTCACGGTTGGAAGAGGAAACTCGATTGCTGCATCCATTTACACCGATTCTTATCTTATCAGACCATAATGATCAATTAGACCAAGCCTACAGCGTAAATTGCCCTCATTAGATCTGGTATTATCATCTAGTGGGATTTTATCAAAGATCTTTGGCATGCACAAGGGAAGAAAAAAAGCGTTAAGTGACTACAAGTGTCCGGTTCCAGGTTCTCTTGACATATCAGAGCAGAAAACACTCAGGACAGCCGTCATGAGCGGAGACTCAAGAAACCAGGATTTGTGTGTATTGCCCCATACACGCACACCGTCAATGGAAAGAAAAGGCATTCCCACAGAGTTCTGCGACCGCATGCAGCTCTCAGACAGTGTTTCATTCAATTATTTTGTGGATGAAGTGCCAGAAGCGCGGTAGTTGTGTTTAAAACCCTTAAAAATATGAATCCATTGCACTCTGACCATGCTAAGACTCTCCTCCGCACAATGGTTCTGTGATGGACCTGCTTTGAAACAATGTCATGCGAGACATTTCAAAAGGTGTGTGTGTGTGAAGATTTCGCCCCTTTTAAGCAAAACTGAACTGTAGCTCAGCCCCGGAGCAGATGGTGGGAGCGAGGAGGCAAAGGAGGGGAGATGGTGGAGAGGAAGGACATGTGGAGAGAAGAGGGGGCAATGATGGGAGAGTATCCTAAAAGGGAACCAGTTAAGAAAGCTAGAAGGAGAGGAGAAAAGGGGGAGAGGAAGGGGACCAGTAAAGGAGGGGAGGAGGCATCCTTATTGTGGCAGGGAGTCATGCCGTGGAGGGTGCAGCAGTGGAGTGATTTTCAACGTTTGCTGTTTGGTGATATTTCACTTTGATTGAACAGTTTCACGTTTCGTTGTGTATTTAAAGAGTTCAGGGTCTGTCCACCATCAATGTGTCTTTCTGGAATCTCGTGGCTAGTGGTTCTTTTAATGCTGGAAGATCTTTTCAATTTCTTATTGATTTTCGGTCCTTTGCGCTGGGGCAAGTTGCATAGAGTAAGCTTAATACTAGATCAAGAACTGCTCTCTAATTGTAATGTAGAATAGGTCAATACAACATGTCTAAAATGTGTAAAATTAGGTTTTAGGTTAGAGCTTTGCTGCTATGTCAATATAGTGTATATATATTCAGTAATCAACTGTTTATCTATTCCTTTGAACTAACCAATTAAGCAGTTTACCCAGATTATTAGATAACTATTTCAATTGTTAATGTATGACTTTTAGCTAACTCTTATGCTACGTTCACACCGGAAGCGATGCGAATATTCGCTTCGGTCTAAACGCTCCTATCGCATCGCTCTAGTCGCTCGAGTTTCACCGCGGCTGCCAGCTGTGTTTACTCGCATCATTCAAACAAGACGCGCTGGCTCGGGAGCTACAACTACAACAAAATGAACATATTTTACCGTGATTAAATTGTAATAGAAGTTTCTAAATGATGTCGACGTAACAACATACTGATACCGGTTAGTAAAAACCATGAATTAATGCTTGACAAGTCTGCAGACAGACGGCAGGCGAAAAAACTTTTAAAATGCTTGTTTTCTGAATGGAGATTGGGTCGACCAGGCTAAGCTAACGTTGTATATGCTCACTCCACACTCATAACAACGGCCTACAGACATAAATAAACCAGCGACTGTATTCGCCATGACACAGACAGTCTGTGGTTTGTACTTGTTTAACTTCTGTACAGTTTCTGAACAGATATGAGGAGCTGTGAGCTCTGAGTGCTAACTGCTAACAGCTAATGGCTGATGTTTTCTGGTTGAACGTCAGTAACGGCATGCTGAGATCCTCACCGCTGATTGGCTTCCGCGAGAACGCATCACGTGAATTTGACGCTCGAGTTGAAAAAATTGAACTCTCGCGTTTGACGCTGCACAGTCATACTTGTCAACCCTCCCGATTTTCGCGGGAGACTCCCGATTTCATTGCCCTCTCCCGGTTTCCTCCCGGGGTCATATTTCTCCCGCATTTCTCCCGATTTCTGACAAAATCAGATTTTACTCAGGACTGTTTCCACTCGGTACTTTAATACAGCTACACCATTGTTTGGTTTTCACAGAAAATAGAACAAGAATCGACAACTACTCTAC
>NW_011339343.1:0-3579 GCF_000735185.1 Notothenia coriiceps | reverse complement strand
CACACACACACACACACATACACACACACCTCCAAAACATTCAGAGTTACACATACACAGCTGGATCAAAGCTGTGAAGGAATTAAAGGAATTTAACATCTGGTTTAAATACACCCAGAGTGCAGTTTTTGGAGCTTATGATCCAACTAATCCCGCGCTAGCACTCCAACACATGGTACGTGATAAGGGTTATGGGCTAAGGGGCGGGACATCTCTAAGCGTTTGAGCAATCCCAACAGAGCAACCCCGCTAACCAATCAGAGCAGACTGGGCTCTGGTTTCAGACAGAGGGTGAAAAAAGGTGCTGCAGCACAGGCAGTATGAGACACGCGACATACTGATATACACCTGAACATCAGCAGGAGAGGACTCTTTAAAGTAGAGACACTACATACTGATATACACCTGAACATCAGCAGGAGAGGACTCTTTAAAGTAGAGACACTACATACTGATATACACCTGAACATCAGCAGGAGAGGACTCTTTAAAGTAGAGACACTACATACTGATATACACCTGAACATCAGCAGGAGAGGACTCTTTAAAGTAGAGACACTACATACTGATATACACCTGGACAACAGCAGGAGAGGACTCTTTAAAGTAGAGACACTACACCTGAACATCAGCAGGAGAGGACTCTTTAAAGTAGAGACACTACACCTGAACATCAGCAGGAGAGGACTCTTTAAAGTAGAGACACTACATACTGATATACACCTGAACATCAGCAGGAGAGGACTCTTTAAAGTAGAGACACTACATAAAACATGTCCTTCTCATTATTGAAGGACTGGAACAAGTGTTTAAAAACAGTTTTAAATAACTAAATGGTTTTATGTGTAGCAGTTTTCTGCCATCAGCAGCACAGACAACTGCAACTTTATTTCAGTATGACTCAGTCTCTGTCCTCGAGACTCACAAATACAATCAGCGACTCCAAACTCACTGTCGTGCCTTATTGAAAATCAAGATCACACCACTTTTCCCCACCGCCTGACTTAATCAACCTAAAAGCACATTTATAATGCACTTTTCTTTTATTGGGGAAATGTCAGAGTAGACGTTATCCCAAGATTAAGATGCCCGGCTTTCATCAGAGAAATAGCCTCTGCGCTGCAAATCGCATTGTGTTCTCACTCAAATTCAATCAGTGGAATTGTCTCTGAACTTTGTTAAACTCCTGAACTTTTCTGCCCTCTGCGTAATCGCATTTCCATTCATATTGAATTATAAGCCCCAGGCGAGGGCCAGTGTTAAACCCCTAAAATCAACCCAATTTACCTAGGAGACACTCGCTCGTACTTCCTCAGAAAACTCACACTATATACCGGGGAAGACTCGATTAGGTTTCTGCCGTCTTCCCTTCCCGCGGTTGATTTTCTCCCTCACACTCGGATCCATAATCCGTCAAGCGGCCTTTCAGGTGAAGTTAGTCTCTGGCTGTGGAGGCATAAGCCAGTTTTCCACGCCGGATTACAGGCGACAACATTTCCAGCTCAGCACGGTTGAAGTGCCACAGACTGATAGAACATATTCGCTGCGTTTCGTTATCACAGCTTAATGGTGCTGCTTACTGAGAGCACTTTGTTTATTTTGCGCTCATAGTGACGCAGGAGTCCTCGGGGTTAGAAAATTAACACCTGCAAAACATCGCAGCTACCGTGGAGTTTTCAGAGCGTTGATTACCTTTTGAATAGAAGCCGCCCCCACACAGCCTCTTCAGCACCCTGAGGTGATGCGACTGCTTTCTCTCACAAGCCTCGTCGGTACTCTGATGATGTAAATGACAGGACCGCACTGTATGCTCAAGTACGTGTTTGAGCAGAGGCTGCAACAAGCCATCCCTCTATTATTTTTAGTTCTTTAACCGGAAAAGCATGTCATTAAGATGGCACAGGCTGATTTTGGAGGGCAAGAGGAAGAAGAATATTTGTATCAAAGAACACCACCTATTACATATGCAACCGAACAAAGCATGTCAGAAAACATTACGTCGAAAATACAGCAATTTCATATATTCAGGTGACATGTATTACCCTTTTGGGAATGTTAAAATGTGATATTAGTTTACTGTTTGCTCGGTACACAGCATGTTTTGTTCAGGGGTTTGGAAGGCAACAAAGGGAAGCTTTCACATTAAGACATAGTGCAAAAATAAACCCATTATCAAGTCACATTAAAACAATCATCAAGAGGCCAATAAACACAAATAAAAATAAGCTTAAATAGAATGATATGGGTATAAAATACAAAGAATAAATTAACATTGCAGTGTAAGATAAGAAGAATTGTCTGAGTTGCTTCAGATATACAGAGCATACAAGCTGAACGCTGCTTCTCTGTTTAGTTGTGACTCCGGGGACAGACAGCAGACGTCTGGGTGCTTCATAAAACAGCAGAACATCAGAAATATACGTTGTCCCTAAACCATTCAGCGCTTTATAAACCAACAGAAGCTCTTCAAAGTCAATTTACTGTCAGGAATCCAATGTGAAAACCCTCAAACTTTGATCAAAGAAACGTCCAGTGGTTGTAATTCCTCTCCAGAACCTCCACCAGCTCAGTCCATATTGAACCCACCGTCTTTCCTCCTGTTGACACACACTTTTGAACCTTTCAGGACTCTTGGCTTGTTGGTCAAGCGTCTGGAGAACGGAGGCAAGGCCGAGCAGCAGGGCCTCTTCCAGGAGAACGACTGTATCGTCCGTATCAATAACGGAGACCTGCGGAACATCCGCTTCGAACAGTAAGACCCCGCTGAGCGCTGGACTTCCTGTTTGGTCGACCTTCCCTTCCTCCCTGGTCTAATACTTACAGCGCTTCTTCCTGCTGTTATCCTCCCTCCTCGTGCCTTTGTGACCTTCTCCTCTGTCACCGCGCCAAGCTAAGCTAACCTTTCCCTGTTTAATTCCTGTAGGTCGCAATGGCTGAAGCAATCCCCTCTGCCTTCGTGTTTCAGTGACAGCTTCTCCACCACTCCTATTGTAACACCTCTCTCTGTCTGGAATTGGAACAAGGCTCCTAATATTCCCAGCCTCTGCTTTCATTACCTTCCTAACCCAACCCCCCTCCCTCTTTTCTATATGCATGCGTATATATTGTGACCTGCTGAATGCTATTTCGAAAAAATCCAGTGATGCTTACTGGTTTTTGATTTGATTTCCACCTGTCAGCATACATGTATACTAAATATGTGAATGTGTTCAACTGTAGTATACAATGCATTTGTGATATACCCATGAGGCGACCATTATGCAAAGAAGCACACATCTGTACACACACACACACACACACACACACACACACACACACACACACACACACACACACACACACACACACACACACACACACACACACACACACACACACACACACACACACACACACACACACACACACACACACACACACACACACACACACACACACACACACACACACACACACACACACACACACACACACACACACACACACACACACACACACACACACACACACACACACACACACACACACAACACTCTTGTGGCTGGACGCTGGCTAGTGCCGCCCTACACACACACACAA
>NW_011339342.1:0-1326 GCF_000735185.1 Notothenia coriiceps | reverse complement strand
TGTGTGGCGTCATCACAAACGGACGTCGCTTCATGTGACACTCCGGAGGAAAGGACGTCCCATTGCTCTTAAAACTCATTTCCCTGCTTCTCGTGGTTTCCTTGCGTCTCTCCATGCTTCCCTGGTGGGAGGGACTAGTCGCAGGGAAACGACGCAAGTGAGGGACGCAAGGAATCAATTTAACCGAAGTGAGAAGGACCCTTGTTTCAGCGCTCTTGCCCTGAGAAAGGGCAGAAAGGTTCAACTTTCTATTGATTGCTCTCACAAGGGTCTCATAGATTTAGAGATGATGTAGGATTTGTTTTGTGCAAACTAGCCATGTGATCGCCGATAACTACGTACTTCAGTGTGTATGTTCACATACCATGTGTGTTTGGTAAACATATAGAGTGAAGACTACAGACCTCCCACCTCGGTGCACACATACAGAGCCTGATCAATAACCACTACACAGCCATAAGATGAAGATCATTACCATTAACAATCCATTTCTATCTTCTCCCTTTAAGACCATGTATTAACCATCCAATATACTGTTTAAATTACCTCTCAGTTTCTGAATTATGACCTTTGTATTTTCTGTTTTCTTTGCTTTTAGCACCTAAGACCTAAGATTGTCATCGTCATAACTACACTGTTCGTATGACAAATAAAAATCTTGAACCTTGAGCAAAAAGCATAGACGAAGCTGAAAGATCTTGGTATATTCCTATGAAATATGATGTAAAAATTTAAAGAAAAGAGACAACAGGGCTCTACGAATTGAAATGCAGGCTACAGATTATGAAGAATAGAGAATTCTGATGGGATTGCATAGTGAAAATAAGAGAAAATGACAATGGCCAATAAAAGTTGTATGAAGAACACAATAAAGGCACATGAGAAGGATAGACTCAAAGATGTTTTGTACCGGCACAAAAACAAAAAGAGCAACTACAAACACATTTTCAGCCAATGATCTTAGGGGAGGGAAAATTGGAGATGAAAGTAACCTCAGTGAAGCTTTGCCTTATAGTGTTAGAGGATCCAACAAAGGAAGCAAGCAGCGGTCTCCTGACTCAAAGTAAAAAATGAGAGGGTGTCGCCTGTGTGACTACACCGTTAATTATATTTGCTTAAGCTCAAATCCCAGCAATCACTGGGGCTTCGCTTTACGTATCACACTTTGCTCTGATGGGACCAACTCGGTGGATAATAAAAGGGTTATCATTTGGTGTTCACTCAAGGGTGAGCATCAGTGTTTCCCCTATATACAAATAGTGGCGGCGCAGCGCCGCTGCTGAAATATGAGCGCCGCTGCTAGGGGGCGCCAGCCAGGTACCCAAA
>NW_011339341.1:10817-18593 GCF_000735185.1 Notothenia coriiceps | reverse complement strand
TAACGTTCTTTAACCACCAGGTGTCCCTGTCTATCAGCTGTGCACCATTATGGTGTAAATACAGCCTATCTACCAATTGGATCAAATATAAAAGTCAGCCGAATTAGTGTTGATACTGCGAGGAGACGTATTGTGTGAAGAGAAATGTAAGATGTTGTTTAATTGCTTATATATTTATGATCCACGTCACGTTTTCAGTTTTGGCGGCAGTTCTCCTGTTTGTCTAGAAGTCTTCTCAGCAGGGCTCTATAAATAGAGAATTACGGCAGATATGTAATATTTAATGCAGCCGAACCGTGTATTACAATACCGTTATATGGTGACTTTCAAAGAGAAAAGCAAGCACACTCGGAATAAAGTATTATTTTATTTTAAAAAAACGTTTTCAGATTTCACATCACATAAACACCAAATCCCAGCATGCATTGCGGCTAAACCATCCAAATCATCGAGCTGAGGATCTTGCCTAGGTCAGTTTCCGGTTTCGTTTATCACCGATGTATTTTGTTATACACACATTCCTTCACATTTACATTTTAATTTGCATTAAAGTATTTCGTGAGGCCTTCTAACATGTTTTTAAATATAACTACGGTTCTAGTTGAAGAGTTTGTAAATTAACATGAACCGAAGCTGTTGCCTGGCAACTCAATCGCACAACGTCACGTCCGTTAATTCCACATCCACACACGCATGGATTAACATCGATTTAATACATTAATGTAGCCTTTGTTTCTGCTAAAAGAGGTGTCGACCAGCTGGGGTAACAAGAACATCGGCGTAATCGAGTGTGACTATTAAAAAATAAATCATTATTATATTATTAATATTGACAATAACAACCGACCGTCGGGGTAGCATTTGCTTGGCATTTCCGGTTATTTCTCCACTGGTTAACATGGGTTAACAATACCGTGTAACCGTCACGTTTGAAGCGACGAAATCGTGACATCTTCACGTCTCCCAGCATGGTAAATCGTCACATGTTCACGTCTTGCCGTGATATCGGGTTGGTATCAACAGTTACAAAGACAGGAAGTAAAAGCTGACAAGAAAATTAGAAAATAAAGGAAACAGGTATAACAAACCAAGATAATGACAATATTGGTAAGTTCACCCAACTCCAAAAAATGCTTGAAAACTGGTGCCTCATTTTTGTTTTGGTTCAAGCCTAGTAACAATTTCTAGAGTGTTTTGAAAAGCGGTTAACAAAGCGGGAAGTCACCCTCCTCCAAGTGTGAACGGACAAACTGTTCTTGAGATTGTAAATTGTTCTCATGTATTACATGAGAACAATTTTAGCTAAATACACTTTTTTCAAAGTAGTGGTGACATGTCCCCAGCATGTGCATCCTATAGTATAGACCCAACAGCAGGCGTTGCTTTCTGAAAATCAATTCACTTCTCAGGTAGGCACATCCACCAAAAGCAGTCAGACGTCTCTCCATGTTCTTTATAAAGCAGCTGCAGTCTGCCTCCTGCACACAGCTGCTGATCACCCACCAGACGAGGTAAGAACACACTCCTCTTGCAGGAGCAGAACTCTGCTTTAAAATGTTGCCTTTTCAGACTCTCAGTACAGATTAATGCTTGAACAAAAAAAGATATACCGTATTTTCCGGACTCTATGTCGCACCTGAGTTTAAGTTGCTTTTATCAAAAAGCGTGTCGTTAATGTTCATGCTGCTGTGTTTCTTGTTTCTGCTGCTTGCCTGCCCCCCCACCACCCCTGCTTCCATCCCAGCTTCCACCTGTAGGCTCGGGGGATAGTTATCTAATCCTCACTCAATGTTCTTTGTACATCTGTGGAGTGATGAGGCCGAGCCTAGACGGCAGTTGCAGGGCCGTCCCTGGCCAACATGAGGCCCCACGCAGTTATATGATGAGGTCCTCTGTTTCGCGAGCACCACACTAATTGCGCCGCATAAACGCATAGGTGCGCCGCATTTTCGGCTCAGTTGAGGCACCCTCCGAAAGATGACGCCCCCTCCGCAAGGTGAGGCCCCACGCAGTCTGCATGATCGGCCTGTAGGAAGGGACGGCCCTGGCCAGTTGTCTGACTGAATTCACTTCATGCTGTAAAGCGACAAGCCTACGCTCCAAAGCATTGCAATGCAAAGCATGCAACGACGTCATGGCCAAAGTGAAATTAAAGATAGTTCAGAGGCAGAAAAAGGATATATGAAATAAAAAATATACCATTTGTGAGATCAAAATATAATCAGTTCCTGACCCTGAAAAAGTGTGAATAGAACATCCACTTCTCAGCCTGGCTGATGTAAATAAAAAGGGGTAGCAATAATCTGTAATTTTGAGGGTATGGATTAAGAGATGTTTAACAAAACATCTTTTAGAGAGATATTTGGAAGTTGTCAGCTTTTTTTGTCCGAGGAGCTGCCTGTCAAATGCAACGGAAATGAAATCAGAATGTGTGTGTTTTGTGCTCTGTGTGTCTGAACTGGTCTTTCTGTTGCACAGCAATCATGGCTGCGGGAGTCGGTGCAGTTGCTGCAGTTGCCGGTCTAGCTGTTGGAATGGGACAGGCAATTGCTGGAGCATTACCAACACATCGACAGTGTGACATTGAGGTTGTGAATGAATGTACTACCTACACTCTTTGTAACCCCAGGTAAGTGTGTTTTCTGTCTTCTTGTAGGATAAGTTCTCCTCAAATATTCTCTGATCAATAAGGTTTTTCTGCCCCCTCTATGAACAGGACGTACACTTCAAGTGGAAGCTGTGCTACACCTTTACCACCGACTGTTGCCCCTCTCAAATCTGGGAATGCAGTGTTCCAAAAGACACCACACACAGCTAAAGGAACTGTTGGCGTCTTTACCTACGATCTCCTGAACAAGTGTAGAAATCAGACAGCTGAGAAGATAGCTGTCTTCTGTGCCGTATGACTTTAACCTGTACTCCAACTGGTACGCAGTGGGAGTTTTTAATAAGAGCAAAAAGTGTGATTATGATCTTTATTGTGAGATGTACTACAAAAAAGATATCACGTTTGTCAGAGGTAAAGCGAGTGGCGGTGTTCTCACTTGTGAGGGGAAACAAGTCACCATCATGGCAACAATGTCAGACGCCTACCAAACTGTCATGAAGGTGCACGTGATGCAAAACTAAAGATGAGTGCATCAAGCGCTCTCAATAATTAATCATCAGGGCTGGTAACAAAGTTTACATTTGCTCTTGCACTTCACTGCATTTTGGGGTCACCTCTGTTGAATAACAACAGTCACATGACTTGAAAGCATGCAACCTGTTAAACTACTCTTGCAAACTTGTAATCTCTGTGATCAGTAAATAACAATACATTTAATATACTCTTAATGTCTATTCACCTTTGAACATTTACAATTAGTTTCACTTTTCACAAGTTCATTTTCGAAATTACTAATGTTTTAACCTATCATCCCTCCGTATGTGACTTATAACACCAACAAATAAAGATGACCCATAAAGCTGAACTGAACCTGTGTTCTCTTTTGTTCTTGACAGTCTTTGCCTCTACCTGTTTATCCATTGTTTTAAACATTAACTTTGAGTTAACTGGCCTGCACATGATAACCAACTTTCACACAAAGGTAGCGGTCACATCCTGCCCCTGTCTAATCTTGGTATCCTCGGATCCATGCCATGTCTCTTATTTATCATTTCCTCGCTCCCCGGTCGAACCAGAAGTTGTTTTGGTGCGCCATCTTGGGCGAGGAGCGATAACCATCACTGATCTGATTTATCTCAACATCAGTGCAGTTACAGTTTTCTCCATTGCTAACACACATTTTTTTAAATTGCTGACGTCGCTCCTGGACGTTCAGGGAGTGAGACTGTGTTGCTGCAGCTGCTGTTCATTCATCCTGATTGCGACTACTCTCCTTCTCCTATATAAAAGCCCGGGTTGCGGTCGAATTTTCCAAAAATCAGCTCCTCTCGTATTTTCCTAACCTCTATTCCTTGATCTCTTTGTGAAACGTCAAGGGGTTAAGGAATAGTGGTTGGGAGAATTCAAAAGGAGTTGGAACTGAAAAAAAAAAGTGAAGTGAAACTCATTGTTGTCACATGTATCAATCCTCATGAATATCAATATGTATGATTGTATGACAATATTTAAAAATAAATACAATTGTATTTACAGCTTTCACAAAACCACACACCCAAAATGCAAATCACCTCATATATCTTGCAACGTGAAACACTGCACCCAAAACTACATGAACACTTACCAAAACCACACGTTTGCACCAAATGGCACACACTTCACTTATAGTACAAGACACTTTGTCCAACCAACTACACACTGTGGTGCTTTATCTACAGTTTGTTTCAGTTGCTAACACACAGCAGGTTGCACAACCTCACATAAAGCATCATTATTTAAACTCACACTCAAAGAGCAAAACCTCAGCTCAAATCTCCAAAACACTAAACACATTTTCAGCTCTGCACCCAATTTGCAATTCAACTTGGGACTTTTTGCAAACTACTGCAAACGGTTCTCTAAGTAAGAAACTGAAATCAAACCTATTCACTTGTTTGCCATTTTCAAAACACTGCCATTAAAAATGCTACACACATCAACCAATCAACAAATACACGTGACCAAATGACTGTAAACACCAAACTGCTTTATTGTTGACTAAGAAATCAAGATAGAAGCAACAGAAAAAGGCTTCATGTAAGACATTTATAAAAACAACAATGGATATATCAGCAGCAAGAGGAAGCAACACACTCTCACTCTCGAAACGTCCAGGAGCGACGCTTGGTCAGGGTCCCGTGGCGTGCAGTTGGGACGCGCCGAGGCTCCTTCAGCTTCATAAACGGACGCAAATAGCTTTGCGAACTGATTGCAATGTATTCCCATCGGCCGAGGTATTTGACGCTCATGGAAGCACCGCATCCGTTTATGTCGGCGGCTGTTTAAAGGCAAAGTGAGCGTCCATTCCCATTGGATAACGGAGGATTTTACACCCGGAAGTAAGTATTCTCCTTACTGTCGATTGATTTTACAGTGATATCTGCACTACTCATCAACTCAAAAACAACAGATTATCCTCGTTAATTACACAACATTGATTGGTTTAAATTGTGTGCAATGCTTTTGTATTTTCCCCCTTTGATTCGGAGAAACAAATACTTTTTCGGAGTTTAGGATGGCAGAAGACACTACACTACCCAGAATCCTCAGCTATCGTTTAGGACTACACCATGTGCTTTGTTTGACAAACCATTGTGCAGGACAGGGACAGGGAGGCAGGTATGAAAAACCAAAATTGAGCTTTATCAAATCAAAACACAAAACTAAAAGGCAGGCAAGTGCAAAAAAGGGAAAGTACCAAACAAAATGATCAACACTTGAACATATATAGGAACAGTATACTTATAATACTACCACCTGCAGGTCCGCTGCAACTCTACTTTTAAATACAGACTAAAGACTTTTCTTTTTGCCGCTGCTTTTAATTGAACTATTCATATCTTAGACTGCACTGTAACTTTTATCCATGTATACTTTCTTTTAATGTTTCTTTATTATCTTTACCTTTTTAATGACCTGATTTAAATGCCAGTTTTCTGAAATGTCTTTATTTTTTGCTAAACCACTGTGAATTGCCTTGTGTTGAAAGTGCTATTAAAGCTAAACTTGCCTTGGCCTTGCCTTGCTTAAAAATTAACAAAGCTGGAGATCCGCACACAGGTGAAGGAATCAACAATTACAAAGGACAAGAAGTAAAAGCAGACAGAAAATGAGAAATAAGGGAAACAGGTGAACCAAACCAAGATAAATGACAATATTGTAAGTTTAACCAACTCCTAAAAAAAGCAGAAGTTCACCCACTCCTAAAAAGCTTGAAAACTGGTGCCTCATTTTTGTTTTGGTTCAAGCCTAGTAACAATTTTTCTGAGTGTTTTGAAAAGCGTTACAAAAGCGGAAGTCATGCGGACACGACTTCCAATGTCTGTTCTGGCTTGTAGCCTAAAAGACATAGCTCTGCTGAAGACGGATAAAAATGGACAGAATGTCTCATGATGCTCCATGAACGGTCAACCTTTGCACGCTCTCATTACAAAAAAGCACTGCATTGCAGAACTCGTCTGCAACTCTTTCTCACCGTAGCCTTGTTCTGCCGGTTGAGCAGAGGACGGTGTACCGGAGCCCTGAGGAGAACAGCACCGCCCGCCCTTCTCAATGACATTGATGACGTGGAAAGGCAAACTCACTGGCGCCCCCCCTGTGGTTAGTACGCACACGCTTGTAGTGTTGAAGAAGGAGAGCCATTGATCAGAAAGCTGGACTCTTTCGGAGGGACATCCAAAAATGATATGAAATAGACCAATGAAAGGAATATAAGCAGCGTACATGTACAAATGTGATCTCAATAGTAATTATTTACATTAATTTCCACATCTGTTAGTAATCCTGACACAACACCAATACCAAACGAAATGGGAACTTTCAGGAAGTATGTTAACTGATCCCCGCCTTGTAAATGCATACATACAAAAATACATACAAGTTGAGAAAAATCGTCTTCTCTGTAATTTTACACTTTGGTAAAGGCATCCCACGCCTTATGTTTGACCCCAGATGATATAGGAGAGTACGTGATATGTGAGTGGCATCACCATAGAAGAGGTACGCAGGAACAGCTACAGGTCCTTGTTCTGTGTGAGACGGGACATCATTCTGAATGGCTGGTTGCTGCTAGGCTGAACACTGAAGATATGGATCCAACAGGCCGGATACGAACCAGAAAGTTAGCAAGCCAATAAGTATGATCTCAAGTGGCGTACAGTGAGTCCGAATTCATTGTCTTTATAATCCAAAAGTTGTGGAAACGACTCCCAAGCTGTCCTCTTTTGGTTCCATCAGTACGAACAAAGACCAGCAGTACAAACCCAACAGTGACGGATGTTCTCTCTGCACACACACGCACATTCACAAATTACAGAAAATATGCTTAGAAAGAGAAAGCAGTGGCAAATGTTACAGTTTATTTAGTGGCTTCAGTGATAAGCCTGCTGTTTCCTGTGTGTTTGTATGGGCTGAGGGACGGGTCTCCAATGTGTGAAGATGCCGAGGGCCATTAGAAATGGACAACAGGGCATGGACTAAATCTTTCTTGTCCTTGAGGCACCGTCACACCGTGACACACAACAGCAAAGTGTGTAATCATACGGGAAAATAACAGCAGTGCGTGTTCAGCCTAAAGGCGACCATTATCCGACGAAGGGTAAGAGAGAATGAAGCTTAAGAAGCGTTCAAAAGGAGGGGAGGGCAGGGACAGTAGAAAAACACAAAACTGCGGAGGCTTTATCAAATCAAAAGCTGGTTACAAAAACGACAAACTAAAAAGCAGCAAGTGCAAAAAAGGGAAAGTACCAACAAAATGATCAACACTGTCGTGCCAGGCAGCTGTACTTGTGTGTTTTCCTTCCCTCTGTTTTCTCTCTTTCTCCGTCTTCTGCACAGCTATCAGCAGCTGATCGGATCTGCCTGTGCACCTGAGTCTGATGGCGATTGATTCCTCTCACCCTCAGCTGCCTATCAGCGCCAGGCCGACCATTAAAGGAGGCACCCAGGGAAGTCTTCTGCTCTCGTCACTCTAGGGGCCTGTTGCTGGATGAAGGGAGCTGCAGTGTTTAGCGTTTTTAGCAACTCATTATCTTTCTGTATGTCGTGGTCCTTGGAAGTGTGTGTGTTGAAGGGGGAGAGTTAGGTAAGTCTTGCGGGTACCCTGTACATTTCTCACCACGTAAGCTAAACTA
>NW_011339341.1:0-6216 GCF_000735185.1 Notothenia coriiceps | reverse complement strand
ATACAACGTTTCTTGATTGTAGGATTAATCCGTTAAACCAAGCCTGAGGTGGAACAAAGGAATCCCGATTCGAAACCCGAAGCCTGATCTCAAAGTATTCTCTTCAAGAAGAGGAGCCAAAAAAAGTGTTGCAGACACAGGTAAAAAGTAAAACACACACTCAAACACAGCACACACACATAGTACACACACACACACACACTCAAACACACACACCACACACAGATACACTGGCCACATGCATCCTCAGTTGATTTCTTAATTTAGGGATAGGGAGAAGGAGAAAGGAAAGAGTAACCTTAAACATAAAGTCTAAATACTAGGGATGTTCGGCCGATCACCATTTTTTGCTTCGGATAATTTGATTTTGACAATTTGCCGATACGATTTTCCCGATCCGGACTTTATGCCAATGCATTAAGAGAAAAAAAAGAAAAAGAGCATTTTCAAGGTTGTCCCTTAAGGTTATTTTTTACTTTAAATTGGATATTCTATCCAACATGGATATAGCTTCTTTTTGTCACAGCAGCATTGGATCAGTTCAGTTGTGCCCAGCATTGGATCAAAACTAAATAAAAGCGTTATCAGTATCTCGTTAGGCTTACTGCCGTAAGCAAATTTAGAACACTGCGCCCACTCTGTTGCCAGTGATTTGAGAGACATAAGCAACCAGGTCTATGAAAACAAGCCCAAAGAAGCAAAACATACATGATGTTGTGTAATTTGAAACCAAAACTAAGGCCTTAGGATGACTTTAAGACTTGAACATGGTCATTTTTGTTTTGTAACATTGAATTAAAAAATTTTAAAAAAAAGTATTTATAAAAACAAAAACAAAAAAAATCCCGATTCCCGATTTTTTTCTCCCGATTCCGATCTTTTGAAAATCACGTGATCGGCTCCGATCCCCGATCACGCGATCGGATCGGGACATCTCTACTAAATACATACTAACTAAAGGAAGGAAACAGAATCCTGACTCCAACCCAGAAGCCTGATCTCAAAGTGGCTTCTTCACAAAAGAGAAGACACAAATGTGAAGACAAAAGTGAAAAAGACACAGTTCAAATACTCACTGGCTACATTCATTCTTAAATGTCTTAACTGTAAAACTAACCTTAAACCCAAGCTAGGGCTGCACGATTTGGGGAAATAATCTTATAGCGATTTTTCTGACATTGATATTAATTGTAAAATGCGACCATATCTCCGGCTAGGAAGGTCGTCTATCACCTTCGATCATGGGCCACTTCTGATTGGTTAAAAATGACTGGTACACGTGGAGCACAGCACTTCTGATTGGTGTGGATGACTGACAAAGACATTTAAAAAAGTTTTTTTTTTAAATCGCAGGCTTTGCGATTTGATTATCGCATCATTTAAAATCACGATTTTGATTTAAAATCGATTAATCGTTCAGCCCTAACCCAAGTCTCAACTTAACCTTACTAAACTGAATTCTGATTGAAATCCTGAAGCCTGATCTCAAAGAAGCCAAAAGTGTAAGGACACAAGTAAAGAAGACACACTCCCTGAAACACACACACAAACACACCACTCTGCCTCCACACTTTCTACACTCAGACGTCCTCCCTATTCCTCTGTCTTCTTCACACAGCTCTGGCCCCCACCGAGCAGCAGCAGCAGCAGCAGCCTTCATGGCTGGCATGTGAAGACTGTAATTTTCCGCCACACTTGCCCTGCTGTTTGCTGGCTCTTTGCTTGGTGCCGTGGAGATAGGGAGCGAGCGAGCAGTGAACAAGGTGCGGGCCTCGCCAGCTCTCCTGCCTCCCTGAGATTATTAATGCAGCGGCAGCCAGCGTGGCCGCCAGGTTAAAGCAGCAATCAGCACTCACTAAATAAGATCATTCACAGCCTCTTTAAAAGGCAGGCAGACACACAGAGCTGCAGCGATACACAAACACACACACACACGGATGAAAGAAGGTGCAGGTGAATGGAAGAAAGTACACACACACACACATATATATACACAGCAGCCATGGTGGATAATATAATATTTTCTCATAGGAAATATAATATATATGCATGAAAAAGTACACAAAAAATATCTTTCATGAAATGTTAGCAGCAATCTATAATAAAATATATTATTGCTTAATGATTTGATTTACATTGATTTAGTATGATAAGCAGTGGGCTGTTTGAACCAACAGTGAAGGAAGTCTTTTTCTCCATAAATTATCTTAATTGCCTCACAATCATTTCAGACAGCTCGTAAAGCGAGAAGTCATTGAGCACAGTTTGTGAAAAGAGTTCACGAGATCGCCCGTTCTTTTTTCTTAAGTACATCATATTATTCTAGTATGCCTATCACATTAAAAGCTATAAATCCTAGCTGTGGTAGCTCAGGCTGTGAGGCAGCAGTTGCTCCTGTCAGTCTGTATAGCTTTCTTTAGCTTTAGTACCATGGTTACAATGCAGAGCTGTCAGCAGTGTCAAACGTCAGCCGTCATTATGCCGCTAACGTACTTATGTATATCGCCATTTCAAAAAGCCATGATCACATTTCAAGGAATTGAATTATGTGAAGTGTGCCACTTATATATCATGAGAAAGGTGAGCTAAATGGCTCTCTTTAATGGGAAAGTCTTGAAGTCCGTTCTGTAATTTTCTTGCCATTTTTAAGTTTACTTGAATTTTTTTAAGAGATCCCTGCATAGATCATTAGTAAACAGGTACTACAGGTACAGGAATGTGAAAAGGCACACAAAAGATTCTTAATTGTAGCTTCAATTTCAATATCAGTAAGAAAAAAACAATTTGACTTTTTTTTTTATTTATGGCTAAGATGAATTTCAATATTGAGTTCAGCACATACACAAATGAATGCACACATACAACTGCCTACTACAGTATGTGAACCTCCATATTCTGAATTATGTTGAATAAATACTCTGGCTATCTTTGTTGTGTTTTTTTGTGTTACAGAATAATTGGGAGGGATGAAACCCTCTTTAATGGTCACACAGAGTGAAATGTGTTCTCTGCATTTAACCCATCCTAGTACCAGGAGTCTAGGACTCGGAGCAGTGGGCAGCTATTGTAAAGCGCCCGGGGAGCAATGGAAGAGAGGGGGGAAGGGGATGTCCGGTGCCTTGCTCAAGGGCACCACGGCAGGGCAGGAGGTGAACCGGGACCTCTCCAAGTAGCAGCCCACACTCCATATTTTAGGTCTAGTCTGGGACTTGAACCGGCGACCCTACGGCTGACAGTCCAAGCCCCCTACTGACTGAGCCACTGCCGGTGTTTTGTTATATGCTACATATTACAACTCATGATGTGCAAAATCGAATAAACGG
Organism: Notothenia coriiceps; assembly: GCF_000735185.1. Classification (NCBI taxonomy): domain Eukaryota; kingdom Metazoa; phylum Chordata; class Actinopteri; order Perciformes; family Nototheniidae; genus Notothenia; species Notothenia coriiceps. The sequence goes on along the minus strand of NW_011339341.1, from coordinate 2,893 downwards.
CTCAACTGAAAATATAATGAGATACTCTATATATACACATTTGTCTGTTTTTTTCTTTTAATGTTATATTATTTGTATCTCATGTGCACTGCCTTGTCTACAAAACAAGTTGGAATCTATAAGTAGAAATGTTCAGAATCCAATTTAGGCGTTTCACTCAATAGTGATGACAGCTCGACCACAACAAACATACAAACAGTATCTAAAAATGCTAAAACACAGTGTGTAATGAGTTATGTTTTATTCGAAATGTCTGTGCTCTTTTCCCAAACTAACTGAAGTCCTTCGGGGGAGGTGGCGCCTGTCAGGTGATGCATGGAGAAAATGGAAATCAATGGAAAGGGGGTTGAAGTGTAAACAGATTATTAACACTGTGTTCTGCGGCCATTTCTGTATTACATACCTCTACGATTCCCAATAGATGACCTGAAGCACAATAGATTTCCCGGCGTAAGCTCTGCAGAAATCCATGTGTAATTTCAGCCTGATCAATTATCTACTCAGGCTCATCACACTATACCAGTTTTAGCTTGTTTTGTGCAACAATGACTAGTTACCGTAGTCGGGTAGATTTTTAGAGAAACAACACTACACTTTTAGAAGCGTTCTACAATAGGTCGTTACAAATCGATACTTCCATAGAAGTGTATCTCTTTACCCGATGTTGAAATTGGGTTCAAACAAGACTACATGAGAGATTTCTGTTATCCATTGATCCGTTTCAGGAACACCAAATTGGTCTATTAATCTATTTGTGAGCAAAATATAAAAAGAGAATGAGTCATTTTTGCAAATGTCTTTTCTGCCTAACCATTACAACTATTACTGCTCCTACTAATGCTCATCTACTGATCAGGGTCTGCATATCCACACTAAGGCTGCACAATTCATCCAAATCACAATATAGACTAGAGAAATACTCTAATGGCAGTAAGCCAAAGATGTTGTTTTTCTGTTGTTTTTGTTTGTTATTGCCTGTCCTTGTTTGTCTACCCTCCCCCCGACTGTAAAGAGTCTTTGAGTTAGAGAAAAGCGCTGTATAAATATAATGTGTTAGTTATTATTATGTGTTAAAGATAAAGAATACTCTGAATAAAGCATTGTGTTGCTGCAGAGAAGTCCCACTTTACAGACGGTATATTATAGCCCTAATAAAAAAATAAAATAAAATAAAATAAAATCACATAATGATTATATTCAGATATTTAGGAGGCTGTGGCGCAGTGGACTAGTGCGTTGGTGTTGGGATCAGGGGGTCACAGGTTCAAACCCCACTGCAGTCAGCATGTCCCTGAGACACTTCACCCCAAATTGGTCCTGTGGGGTTTGTCCAAAGTATTGAGTATGTAAGTCAGTTTGGATAAAAGTGTCTAACATGTAATAATTTATAATGATCATGTGAATTATTTCGGTTTCAAAATAATTTCGTGTCATTTCTCAACTCGTATTGCAATTGTTATACCAGTCAGTTTAATTGAGACTTTTCCAGATTGTCCAGCCCAACCAAACAAATCCTTAAACACCTTCCCCCTCCCCAGCTCCCTCTCTGTCCTCCCCGTCACATCTTCCTCTCTCTGAACTCTGACCTGTCTTTTACTTTGACCTCTTCCCTCTCATGATGACAGACAGATTCATTCTTCTCTAATCTTTCTTAGGGCTCAGCTATTTCAGTCTTCAGAAGACACAAAGGGCAGCTCTCTATGATCCACGGATTAGTGGTTTATTTCATCTTTATGTCTGACCAAGCATCTATGTCTCGCCTGTGCAGCGTGATGGTGTGAACGTACAGATAACACTGCTGCTGTGTGTACTCCATTCCCACTGGGAGGCTTTTTACTCACCTTGCCAAAAACATCTCTGACTTTGCACAGGAAGCTCCCATGGTCATTATGTCAAAGTCAATTGTAATGTAATAATAAATCACGATGACTTGTGAAAATGTATTCAAGCACACTTGGTGACTAATGAGTGTTTTCTTTGTTCAGTCGTTTTGTCAAAACGTAACGTAAATAAATACATGCAGGAAAATATGTTGAAAGAGTAGAAACACGCGTTTAGATAAAAGCAGAGGACAATCATGGTGAATACGTTTCTTAGCTGCAAGCTCAAATTCAGTAATATGGTAAATGCTAAGTATGGCCTTATTCCAATTTCTCTGTGGCAATGATTATCTACTTTTAAAATAGTAAGCTGTCATTTATTGTCATCATCTTGGCTTAAGGAATGGTAATGAGAATTTTACAAATGTTCTGATACTTAATAGACTCTATGTACACATTCAAAATCCATAGTGTATCTTCAGAGTGTGAAGTGCAATAGACATCAGTCTGAACTGAACAGCCTCATCATCATCATCATCCTCCTCATTATAACCTTAACAGGGAGGTTTAGTCAATCCATAAATATTGATTACTGGATGTCTGAATGGGTTAAGAGAGTATACTGAATGCTCCTTAAGGATGGTTGAGAGGTATGCGATGAAGATTGCAACTACATGATGCACTGATGTTAATAATCTGTTCAGATATAATAAATGCCATGTTGTTGCCCTGCTGAAAATGTTTATGCGCCTCTGTATATGTTTCACATACAATGAAATACTTTACACTTTATTTTTCAGATTCAATTGTCATATACGTTTTGTTATTTGTTGTATATATACAGTGGGGCAAAAAAGTATTTAGTCAGCCACCAATTGTGCAAGTTCTCCCACTTAAAAATATGAGAGAGGCCTGTAATTTTCATCCTAGGTATACCTCAACTATGAGAGACAGAATGAGAAAAAAAAATCCAGAAAATCACATCTGCATTTCTTCAAACGTTTTAACATTTTGTAAGTTGTTTCATATTTTTGTTCTAAATGTCCTTGTTTAAACTTGTTTTCCTTTTACTG
>NW_011339340.1:0-5376 GCF_000735185.1 Notothenia coriiceps | reverse complement strand
CACTAGTACAATCATAATGAAAAATACGCCGGTAAAATGTGCCTGTAGAAAATGGTTTATGACACAATAGGATAGCAATAGCAAGTAGTCAGGTTAGCTTCGGTTGCTATGCTAACATCACCCATTTTATACCAGAGACACTTTAATAACAGCGTTGTGATGTAAATTCAGACTGACACACATTCACTTATGGGGAATTGCGGCAGCACCAGTCGGGCTCTGGGCGGTGTGAACAAAAAACGGTTCCGAACCAGAAAAGCTCCAGCTCGGAGCTAGAACGGGAGCCGCGTTGGTGTGAGAGCCACATTCGGATGATGATTTGCGTCAGACTCAGATTCTCCCTCCACGGTGTCAGAGCCTCTGAATGCTTCTTTCATTGAAGACACGCCGTGCTGCTGCCATATGTTGGCTCCCTCCTGTGTCTGCTGATGATGATGAGACTCTTTGTGTCTCCGTCCTCTTCCTCCTCGTCTCCTCTGGACTCAATGGAGGGCTTGTCATGCGTCACCATCAAAGGAGGAAGAGGAGGAGGAAGAAGAGAGGCAATGGAAGCAGCAACAGCTTCCTCCTCTTCTTCTTCGCTCATTGTGTGTGTGTGTGTGTGTGTGTGTGTGTGTGTGTGTGTGTGTGTGTGTGTGTGTGTGTGTACAGTACTTGCACTACTTCTACTTGGGGGTAGTTGCAGAACTGTATCAACAAAAAAACACGTGTCGGTACAAATCTTCACAAAGGAATCGTGCTACATTGTTAGAAAGTCATTCAGAATAGTTCTATATGTTTGAGCCCTGGTCCCAATATAAAGGGGGATCCTGAAGCAGACCCTCACTCTCTGTGCTGCAGCTCCATGATGTGGAGAGGATATAAATACCATAAGCCTCCCACAGAGAGAGAGGGAAGGGAGAGAGAGGGTTCCTCTGTCTCTCTCTCGCCTTCTCTTTGTTCTTCTTCGTTGGTTTTTTACTTGTTCTGGAGTTGATGAGAAATGATGTGTGCTATAGAGCTGCAACTAAATATTATATTCATTCTCCATTGATTAATCGTTACGTTCGGTTCTGTAAAATGTAAATATCAATTAGTGTTTCATCGAAGCCAAAATGACTTCCTCAAATGTTCCGTTTGGTTTCTAACTAAATGATATTTGGTTTAGGGGTCAAGAAACCAGTACTTTTTCACATTAAGGAAACTAAAAACAGACAAATTGTTGATATTCTGTCTTTAAAAGTTACCCACAACTATTAATCCATTTTGTAAATATGAATAATGTACGAGTTAACGACTATAATCTCTTTGAACTCATCCTATGCTCATCCTCGTGACGGTCTGTTTAGGGACAGCAGGAGGAATGTGTGTTTATCGAAGGTTATTAGTTCAGATCTCTGTAAAGGAAACGTCTCTAATCTCACATTCCTGTGTCCCCTGAACCGCGAGAGACCCCTGAGCAAGGCACTTATATCTAATCCCTGTAGTGCGTAGATGCAACGCTCTGTGGCTGCTGCGTTGAGTCGAATGCATGTCAAGATTAAAGACTCAGATTATGAGAGGAGGTCGTTTGACTCAAATCACTACATCTGGCATTGTTTCCCATACATTAATTTATTTGTGGCGGGCCGCCACAATTAAATATCGTCCACCACAAATGGATCTCAAATTCTTTTTAAAATTATTATTAATATCCCTTTTTTTTGTCTTCTTTTTTGTTTTTTTTGTGGTCTAATGGATAGTGAGGTGGGCTGATGATCGGAAGGTTGCGAGTTCAAATCCTGCCTGGACCATCACTACTAGTGTGCCCTTGAGTAAGGCACTTAGCCCTCGGTTACTTCGGGGAGAATGTCCCTGTAATTGGTCATTGTAAATTGCTTTGGAATAAGGTGTCTGCTAAATGCCTGAATTGCCAATGATATTTTTGGGAGAATGAACCCCACAGATCCTCAACTCCGGTGTGTCTCACTCATTAACAACGCAACACAGAGCAACAAGAACGTTGAGGAGGGGTGCGGTGCCCCCACAAACAGAATCAAATTCTGAATGGGATGCCACTCAAAGAATGATCATCTTAACCAGGGAGCACTTTGAGTCCTTGAGACTTTTCAGATATTGGATATGGCGTTGAAATTCCCCAAATAGTTGAACACAATAGATTAAAATCACACGACCGGGTTGTTACTCCTACAGGCCGAATGATGGTGACTCTGAAGCTAAAAACACACACCGGGAGATATCACAATGATTGGTTATTAAAGGCCTACCAATCACACAACTGCTCAGCCCTCTGAAACACCGCAGGTGGAGGTGGAGTTTGGTGTGTCCGCTGCAGAGGAAAGATGGAGTCAACCCGTCCGTCTGAACTTCCTCTGAGATCTCCTCTCCATTATTCATCCTCTCCATTATTCATCTCTGCAGATCTCAACCTGTTTGAACCAGAAACCCCGACCTCAGCTCCTCTCTTTCAGCGACTCATCCCCCAAGTATCTGAGCTTTTAAAGGATATCTTTGGAGTACTACAAGTTGAATCTGTGTTATTATTATATATCTCTATATACATAATCTCCAAAAGAGAAGAGAGGCTTTCCCTCAGATTACAGATACCCGCTCATTTCCATCTGTTGTTTTCAAGGGTTTGAAAAGCTATTTGTAATCCTGGAACAATAATAATATATTAAATGTGTATAGAGCCTCTCAAGGGACCCAAGGCCTCTTTACATGGTGGACAAACAAACAAACAAACAAACAAAAGGGCAAATAATAAGATACAAAATAAAGGCCCAAACCCCTATAGAGAGGCGAAGTCCCTCCCCTTCCGGTGATCCTCCATGGGACCTTATTTCAGAAAAAGTATGTATTGAAGTCAATGGAGAGAGAAAGATTATCTTTCCATCCCGTTTGAATTGTGCCACGAATTACACATATGATGTCAATTTAAAAAAGTCAAAAAAATAAAACTGTGAAGTAACACTTTTGTTTGTGTGAAACCGCTCAATGAACTACATCTCCCGTCTCGCACCACACACCCAGATGGCCGTCACGTTGGGACATTTCACTTCTTTCTTTCAGAATGAGGCGGAAAGTCTTAAACGAGGTGAAAATCACTCCGAGTCTGGGCACGTTGAGAGCTGTACACACACAAGGGGAGTTAGTCGGTTCATAAGAGCCAGCATGCGGGACCGGGACTCTGGGATTTGTAGTCTTTCTAGTTGCATATTTTTCATAGTCTTAGATTTCAACAGTTTTACGACAAACTGTGACTTTTTTGACATGGAAATAATTTTTTAAGATTGACAAACATCATACGTGTAACTCATGGCACAATTCAATCGAAAGATAACCTTTCTCTCTCCATTGACTTCAATACATTATTTTTTACGAAATAAGGTCCCATGGGTCGGAAGTAGATGGGCGGGACTTCGCCTCTCTATTAGCAGCAAAAGTGACATAGCAGAAAAAAGGTAAAGAATAATAAAGTAGCTAGCATGTTAAATACAGAGAAAAAGCACACGTTAGAAACACAAAGATGAAGGCAAATAAGTACTCATCCATGTCTAAGAAACGAGGAGCCGCTTTTAAATAGAAAAAGTGACCATATTAAGGTTTGAGATGCTATAAAACAATATTCTTTTCACAGTAAAATGGCCAAATAAAGTGTGTATATTGCACGTTGAAGGTGTATGGCAAAAGATCTCAACAGTCTGACCTAATGTTTGTGTTTTTAACTTAAAAAAGGTCTAAAGACGGAGCGAATTGAATGTCTTCTCTGTAATGAATAAAGTAATAACAGTTTGTTATGGTGCACATCTTTGTAAACAGAGCCAGAGTCCAATTTAGCGTTTTAGTCGTGCGATTTTATATATAAAAAAATGTAAAGGTTTTTTATATTCCAAAAATGAATGAATCTTAAGAAGTGAAAGTGAATTGCTCCTTGAAAGGGTGTGCCTGCAGGATTATTGTATTATCTTTGTATTCGTGGCATTTCTGTATATAATCCTTGGTCACAAACATGTCTGTACTCTGTCTTATCAGGTCTTATGATTTGACTAAACCCCCGCCTCGGAGTCAGCCCTCCTCCGTCATCTTTGATCTGAATTTACCATTAATGCAAATATAAAACCCCGTCTTAAAGTACTCCTGCTTAATGACTTACGACTTCACCTTCAGAGATAAGGGAACATGAAACGGCGTCAACATCCCGTTTCTATGTCTGCGTATCACCCAGCCCTGTGTGTAAATATGGAATATAAGCGCCGGTTAGATTGTGTTTAGCCTGGGAAACATGTTGATAGAGGTATAAACGTTGTTATCTGAAAGTGCTCTGATATCAGATCTTAACTCAGGTGACGACGCCGTGTGAAAGAGAGCAGACTGCCAAGGAGTGCAATCAGCATGAGAATCAGGTTTATTGCCAGGTGCGTTTACACATAGAAGGAGATGCTTTGGGGTCTGGTGATGCGGACATAAACAATCTAACAGATAAGTATTTTTAAGAAAAAGTATTTACACCACATATAAATGTAACCATACAACAGGTACAGGTGAGGAGGGGACGATAGCTAACGTAGGATATCATGTTCACTCGTTCAGGTGCAACACTTCCTTTGCTTCATCTTAGACCTATAATACTCCATATTCTTAATGTAAACATGAATCCTATTCTAGTGTCAACGTGTTGCTCATACTCAGTCCACTGAGAATCAAAACTCTTGAGGTGCTTTTAACACTAGAACCGCCAGAGGTCGCTGTATACCTAAAACCGCCAACGGGTAAAATGTACCCGCTATAGATTTTCAAGGTACAATGTTCTTTTATTTATCATACAGAACAGTGAGTTTTGATCGCACAGGGATGACATTTATACCAATAGAATCTGTGGACTCTCAGCTTTTCATATGATATAGGTTGTGCAGATAGCATGAAGTATAAAATATCGCTAAGAGTGCTGATTTAAACGCTTGGTGTTAGACTTGTGTTTTGTTTAGGTACAAATCTCTCTCTATCGATATATCTGTAATGTTCTGTTCTATGAACATATAATTGTCTACATAAATAGATGACTACTTCTCTCATTCCGAGTGTCCATCTTTCTTCAACCGGCACGTAACCTGCACACATGCATTACGTCCTCAACGTGAGCTCAGTCATCCAAGATCTTGTATTCTCCAAGATGTTACACTATCTATAACTATCTATCTGTCTATCTCTCTCTCTATCCATCTATCAATATATCTATCTATCTATCTCTCTCAATATATCTCTCTATCTATAAGGAACCGCAGTAGACAAAAGGCGTTGCTATAGCAACACGTCATGTTTACGCTGCATTTTCTATGAGGTAAATATTACCCGCTGGCGGATATAGGTATAAATGGCATTTCTTTTGGCGATTTT
>NW_011339339.1:0-2199 GCF_000735185.1 Notothenia coriiceps | reverse complement strand
CTGTATTATTGTTGTGCTTTAGTTTTGAGCCTACACTGCTCATGTCCTTTTCACCTTGACCTAAACAAAATGTTAACTGAACATGCTCACCTGGATAGGCATAAGAGTTGGCTAGTTCTATTAGCCTACTCATGTTATTATAATTTTGATGTTTTTTATTTATTTATTTTATAGGCCTATTTATTTGACCTTTATTAAGTGCTGCACACAATTATTATTATTATTATCATCATCATCAGGCCTACCTATAATTTATAATTTTGAACTCACCTTTGCCAGTGTCAATCACCTCAACTAGGCAGATGTTTCTTACCTTGACAGCTTTGATGTTATTTTTATTAGAAAACAAATAAATGGAATATCTGTGGTATTTCAAATTAAAGCAAAGTGTGAAGACTCAATTGCTACTTTTGTAAACCACTAGTAAAGATGGTAAACAAATATGTGACAGGAATCAAGTGTTGATATAGTAGTGTGGAAGTAGTAGTGGGGATGGCTGTGCCGGGCTAGTAATCCCTTCTACACAATGAGCTGACTCGGCCCCGGCCCCCCATCACAGTCAGGAACAATAATGTGGCCCCCAGAGAAAAAAGTTTGGTGACCCCTGGTGTACAGTATGAAATTATGCAAATGTCACAACTTGTGTTAGCTTCAACAAATTGGTGTTTGAATATACTACAGTCTAGTTTGAAAGACTATTATGTAAAGTTTCTCATCTTATAATTAGAAACCACTTTGCAATTCTATTCTGGCAATGCCTGTGTTCATTTATACACTTTAGAATTACATTTCAGAATGTTAGTGTATCTTTCCCTAATAGGTGTTTCCTCTATCTGTGTAATAATTCTGTATTACCAGCAGAGTGTGCTGTTGTAATTTCCAGCTCAATCAGCTGTTGCAAAACAGACCTCTTTTTAACAAGAAGAAGCTTATTTTCCTTAAAAATATCTTAAAAATGGGAAGAAAATTACACTATGGTTAAACAACACAGCACATAACCGCCAAAACACATTTGCAAAAAAGAATATTCAAAAAAATGCTAATACACACTTGCAAACAAGAATATCTCAAAAACCGCCTATATATACTTGCAAGCAGAAATACTTCCAATAGTTCCAACTCTGACAAGAAGTATGATGTTCTTTACAAGATGGAATGCCAAGAAAAATGCCTCATCTCCTGCAACCAGTTGCATAGGCACAAACAAAGGTGTGCTTTAAATTTGCATTTCACAAAATGGCGACTGCCCTGTGTTTGTGAATCAACATGTGGGGTGTAAACAAGATGGCACCCGATTTTTTCGAACTCTGACCTGTAGACAAAGAGATTTGAAAAAATAGACCATGTGGCTCTCAGAGAGGAGTTTAAACAATGGTGGGGTGATCTTTAAACAAACTATAACAAAGTACACCACTGGTGTGGTATTATAAAACCTGAAATACAAGCCACAACAACACTTAGTTTAAAATAATAACATTTCTATCTAGTTTACTATGAAAAAATTGGCTTTATCTTATTGATATCATCACTTAAATTTACGAACCCTTACGCATAAGCAATAAACCTATCTACGTAATATTTGACTTTATAGTCCACTATTGGTTAACTGTTGCTATTTAGACACGTTAGGTGGGAGTAATATGGAAACCTATCAGCAACGATTAAATGATCGTCATCAAAAATTAACGTAATGGTGCATGACCGAAAGAACGAGATCGCGGGTACAAGCGGCCGAGATGGGTTTTCTCCGCAGGGTGGCTGGTGTCTCCCTTAGGGATAAGGTGAGAAGTTCGGTCATCCGGGAGGGACTCGGAGTTGAACCGCTCCTCCTTCGCGTCGAAAGGAGCCAGTTGAGGTGGTTCGGGCACCTAGTTAGGATGCCACCTGGGCACCTCCCTAGGGAGGTGTTCCAGGCACGTCCAGCTGGGAAGAGACCAAGGGGTAGACCTAGAACCAGATGGAGGGATTATATCTCTTTGCTGGCCTGGGAGCGCCTTGGGATCCCCCAGTCAGAGCTGGTTGATGTGGCCAGGGAAAAGTAAGTTTGGGGCACTCTGCTGGAACTGCTACCTCCGCGACCCGACCACGGATAAGCGGGAGAAGATGGATGGAGTTCTGGGGAAGGGTACAGAAAAATGTCTGCAGCATTGAACGTCCCAACAAGCACAGTGGTCTCCATCATTTGCAAATGGAAGATGT
>NW_011339338.1:0-2764 GCF_000735185.1 Notothenia coriiceps | reverse complement strand
GTTTTTATTATAATTGCTGTGAAATGTATTATGTTTTTGTCATTATTACAACAAATACACACTTGCAACTGATAACACTGGCAATGATTTTATATTTATTAGACTATAAAAAAAACCCATCATGCTTCAAATAAGTGGGGATACGGCGTACCCCCACGTCCAACGCCCACTACACCACTGGCTGAATAGGACTACAGAAGTTGTCAAGGCCGTTTTACGTCATTACACCGAACATGTAAACACTCCCGCTAAGTTTGTTTTTCCCCGTGTTCTGCTTGAAAGCAAGTACCTGCCTCCTGCAAACTGTTAAAACAAACGCTTCAACTTGTACAATTTAGAATCTGTAGTTTTGAATATGGATCTTAAGTTGGCGTGACGTTGAAGCAGCGATCCTGCTGTAGTTCGTTTATATCCTAACGTTAGCATTTTGCTACTGGCGACTAGATTTATGATATGAAAATTATAAAAGTAGGGTAGAACAGGGTTTCCGTTAGCGGGTAATTACTGTTTTTTAGCTGGTAAAATGTATTAAAAACCGGTAAATTCAAAACCTGCCGGTCAAAATGTCCGGTAATAATTAGGGATGCTCTGATCGATTGGCCGCCGATCATTATCGGCCGATATTCACTCTTAATAGTTTGATCGGTGCTCTCTATAAAGGCCGATCAGAAGAGCTGGATCTGATCGATATGGACAAAAACGTTAGTGAAGTATAACCGGACGCGAGAGAGAGATCAGAGATCAGCTGCTGAGTCTGATGGAGACACGCAGCTCTGCATGATCACCTGAAGCCCCGCCCACTGTTTAGCGAGCTGCTTAAGAAACTGACGGGCTGTCAGGATAGAGAGAGGGAGAGAGGAAAAGAGAAGATCCGTTTCTCCCGTGTTATTATCCAAAGTTAATGTAAACTTTTGAATAATTTACTTTATCTACTATAAGTAGTTTGTTTGAATGTAATAATTATTTTGTTTGTTGTCTGTGGAAGCGCATCATTTATTGAAAAATGAATCTGAACTTTTCAATCTATTACGATTACGTTTTTTTCGAGAGAAAAAAGCCACTGTGTTCAATGCATGATAACAAAGTTCCTCCCACCTTCCTTTTGGTTTCGAGACGCCGCCTGTCTGTCTCTGTCTCTAATCTGTGTCCGATCATAACTCATTGTCTTTCACTGCTCTGTGACGCTGACATCATATTCATAATCAAACATCTTCAAGCTGCACACAAACCATGGATGTATTATTGACAAGCCTTAGGGGCATTCTTCTTCATCCTCTGGACAGCAGCAGGCTAGACGCTACATTGACTCATATCGTCTGTAGAAAGGAATTACAGGTACATATCCCTGCAGCACAACACATTGATATCAACATTGTAAACTATAAACATTCTGACGTAAGTTTACATTTAATTAACATTCTGGGTATTTTACACATTTAAAACCAACTTTTAAAATGATAAATATTGACTGAAATTAAATACCTCTCAAAAAGGTTCAGCCACTTAATATCACCTAACCCTGGTTTTTAAACGACATCATCCAATGTCATACTCATGCTGAAGTGTGCCTTGTGAACTGGTCTTAGATGTCCAGGGTTGTGACAAAACGCCACGTTTTTTTGAAAGGTAATGCAAACCTGGACCTGTCTATAGCGCCATTTTAATGGTTTCTCTAAATAGAGCAATTAAAAAACACTGCAACAGTGTGACATTTTTCTTTTTCCTATGCTTAGTATTTTGTATAAATTCAGATGTATTGATAATATATTTTTGCATGCATTTGTTTTCTATATACGCACATGCCGTACCCTCCCACCCTCTAAACTAGGGATTCCCCAAATGCCACTGTGTAATTTGAACACTGGCTAGCACTGAATATTCTCAAGAGACAATTAAGACCTTGATTTAGTAATTTCTTTAAAGTTGATGTCCACAATAACCTAATGTTGCCTGTCTTTGTGCACCGTTTGCCACGTGTGCACTGAGCTTGCTACGATCAGAATCGCGCCATTTACTTCTATGTCCATTTCACTTTACCCACTGACTAAAGAGCGAAGAATATATTCATAGTAAGCACTAATATGCTGTGGTCTTCTTTTAACATTTGAAGTGCACTCAGTGGCCAGCTCTGCTTTCACTAACGCTGTTTTATATAAAACCAATCTCTATGAAAGCCCTGCGCCTCCCACACAGGAGCAGGCTGACCTCTCCTCATGCTGCATTGTGAAAGTGCTCTCCTCACTTTTTTCTTGTTACATCGTTTTCTATCTCCTTCAAACATAATCACATACATACTGTTGCATGATTGAAATACTTCGGCCTACATATCCGCATGGGCAGGAATGAACAAACTCTAGTCCTTACTGTTATAAAAACCCGGTCTATCATCCATATCTTTCACCAGCTCAGATTCCTCTCGTTTCAATTTATAGCAGTCTTTTTTGCTCTCTGATTTTCAGTGACCAAATGACAGTGTCTGTATTGAGTAATAGCGATGAATGGCAGGTAAACCTCAGTGCTGGAGCCTGGTACGGAGCGTGTGCACAACGGGAGGTCATAGCCCCCCTTTTGGCCTTTTTTTACTGTCATCTAAAGTGAGGAAAGGCAGGAGGATACTTGGACGACACACGTGGCATGTACACACACACACACAGACACACACACACACACACACACACACACACACACACACACACACAACCACCTTTGACTTGTTTTTTTTTTGGAACTTGAAATAACTAAATCTTGTTTTTTAGATCAAGTG
>NW_011339337.1:11569-24292 GCF_000735185.1 Notothenia coriiceps | reverse complement strand
AACTACGAAGCAGGATTTTTGCTGACTAACTTCAGGGAAAACTCGGGGTTTCCGGTCCTATGAAGCTGGTTCTCTTTTGAGTTTGCAGGCTAGATCTCCATGGTAACTTATGCTGTGCGGCTAACCTGCCCCGGAGCAGGTTAGGTTGCAGGCTAAGAGCTCAACTCAGTGAAAGCACTGCCTGCTGACCAATCAGAGCTCAGTGTGCGGAGTTTAAAGCGATCAAGTCATATTACAGGATAAAGGAAATACAGAAAAGCTGCCGTTGCAGAAAAGATGGCCGGCAAAAATCACCGACTGTGTGAACGTGAACATTAATAGAATATCACCTCCCATCTTCAGAGCAATCTGACTATTATAACATTAGCGTTAAGAAAGCTTAATTAAATATCTGCCACAACATAAGTAACCGGATCAAAGTAACATTACGTACAGTCTGCGACACTGAGTGCAGACGTCGATGTGTCCCATTATCATTCATATCATATCACATCATAATGTATCATATATTTCCTTATCTGAGTCAGCTTCTTGAGCCGTATCTGGCCGTGCAACACTCACAGTGTCACATACTGTATGCAGAAGTATTATTTTAAGCAACACATTAAGTTGACGAAACACTTGAGTCAAATGTAATTAAAGTCAGATCCACTCGTGTCTTAGACGGGGCAGTGATATCATAAACCTGTTAATGTACGCATTCAAACACTTTTTCTTTTACCAGCTGTATTCACCTTGCAGGTGCAACTATGTGGCTTTTATCCTGGATACAGTGTTTAAGTCATGGATGTTTAAAGTTGAACTTCTTCATATTTTGTCTAATATTATAGTCAGTTACGCTTGTCCATGTTTGTGATTGGTCGAATGCTCCAAATACCACCCCTTTCATCTGAACGCGCACCTAACTAGATAGGACACGGCTGGCTTGAGCGATCCACTTGATAACCCGCGTCTTAGGACCGCTTAGCGAGAGCGCGTATGTTTTGGATTAGGCCAACCGGCTAACTCAAACATATCCAGGTTAGGTTGAACCGGCTTCGTCGTACAGGCCTCAGATGTGTTCACCCTGACAACAAACATAGACTGTTTCCTAAATGATTGGAACACCTATTGCACATTTCTTCATAATGCCTCCAAGTGTTACTGTTTTATGTACTGTATAATACAATACAAAATAGAGTTTTAGCATTTCCTTCAAAAACCAGTATTACGTGCTAGCTATAGTTTATAGAGTTTGTTAGGACAATCAAGTTTGTTTATGTTCTTTTAATCTTAAAGATGGCAATGTTATGGAAGCATTATTTCTTTTTTTGCTGTGGTGATAACAACTTGGACCTAGATATTTATAGTTGCAGCTTTCACAAACAAAGACCGCAGTTTTACAAATAAAATCATTATAACCATATTTCCAGTTTGATACATTACCGTTATCACAGGATGTAAAAGAAAAATAAACAAATCATGTAGAAATGTATTTATGTTGGACATCAGCTTCTAAGTACCCACCTAATGTATTCCATCAAGAACATTTCAAAGTGCTGAGAACTCTTGTGTGAGTTGTTGCTGTTTATTTGCAAGTGTTTACGCTCGATGCCCTTCAGTTTAATAAACCATAAGCTTGCTACAATTACAGCCGTCTCACAAAAGCATTGTAATATGGTTTGATATTCTTTGAAGATTCTGCGGCCTACATTACCAAGTTTCCATGATATACCAGTTTCTAATTTAGCTTGCAATTTTGACAAACTGAGAGTATGAAAGACAAAGACAATGTAGTTTCATTCCCCATGACTATTTTCTAAGGTTGATGTGTAATAACTTTAACTTAAAATGGTGTCACTTTCACTTCCTGCAGTAGCACTTTGCGACTACTTTCTTTTACTACTATCCATGTGAATGATGTCTGTATGAAGTGTGTGCTACGAGCCATCAATATGAAAAAGCCTGCATGAACAGATATGTTGTGCTAACTGGTAACCTGAGCTAACACCGCAGAAAAAAGCCAGCAAAAAACAAAGCTGACTTGTTATAACTAGTTCATATGGTAACGTTGTCAGCAAAATTTGTTTATTTTCAACAATAGCATTCATTTTGAGTCAGGCTACCTACAGGTTGAAATCCAATATAAGCTTTACACAATCTCCTGGATAGATATCCGGCTCTTCCGCTGCTAAATGCTCCACCATGTTCCCTGGCAAGTTGCTAACTAAACTCTGCACTTTGTCCCAGCGCAGGTATCGTTCAGTTGGTTTTGAGGTTGTTTTTTTTAAAACAGCTTTCTGCTGGTGGAATTGAGGTTGTTGAGAGTAGTGAGACTGAACCAAAACAATGGGCTGGAAGACAACAACAAAAAAGCCTGTTGATGTGAGGGCTAGTCGGATAATATTTCTCTGAGGGTTCCTAACTATGTGGGAACTATTTCACGTTGGCATCTAATTTATTGGTAATATAACAGCCACTAGCCCCATCCAAATACAACATTTGATCATCACTTTTTCGAACGGTAAAATGAACCGCCCTTAATCTGAAGGCCACAGTCTTTTTCAATAGACCGCCAAAAAACGTTTTAACCCTCCTACCACAAACTTTCTCAAAACCACTGGTAAATCACATCTATGTTGCTGTTTGTTCTCGATCCGTCTGCTGGAAGTGTTGCTGCTTGTCAGCCTCGTTACGGTGCATATCTAACCCCAGGTACTTGCCTTGAAGTGGACCTGTTCCCCAAGAGCACCAATTATACAGCGAGTGTTGTGAGTGCTTTGTTGACGCTGCATTACTCAAACTTCCAGTTTGGCAACCAAGGGTGGAAGCAAAACGTAATTACCAAAACTCATGTAAGATAGTGTCATTAAAAAAAGTACAGAGCTCAGGCTCACAGTTTGTGTTCTACAGCTAAGGATTTGTAAAGGATTGAGAGATGTTTTTACAGCAACTTTATCGAGCAATGTCCATTAAAGATTTTGGACAGAGCGCTTGGTTGATGAGAAAATAGTTTTTGTGCAGAACTTAACCTGTCCTTTTTTCTGAGCAGTTATTCTCCAACTTGGGATATTGTTTAAGAAAGATTATAGTTTAAATACTTTGACTTTTACGTTTTTGTAGTTCCTCTTAATCTTTTGGGTATAAAAGCATCAGGATTAATTTTCGTATCCTTCGTCTTCCCTGTTCTACTTACTAATCCTCAAGGTCTTACGAAGACCAAATAGTTGGTACTGAGCCTGAAAATGAGCACAATACGGCCAAAAATCCCACTGAATTCAAAATGGCTGACTATCCGTTGGTTTTAGACAATGTTCCTCCAAAACATGTTTTTGTTTTAGGGTATTAGGGTTGTTTTGGGAAGTTTTGATCAAGTCTTACTTATAGGTAACCTCTCTGAGTCATTTACTCAATGTCTCTCACATCATGAGGGTTGCTAGCGTTACAAGAATCAAGTTATGATTTGCGTCAAACAAACTGAGGAGTGTCGGGCTGGCACACTAAGAGGCTGATAGCCTGAAAGATTTATACCACCTGTTCTGATGGCCCTGTGTATTTGCTGTCTTCTGGGCAGGAGGCACCAAAAGGAAACACCAACAGGAGGCAAGTGGACCTCCAGATGGCTGTAGTCTTACCTGAATCCCAAGCAGGATGCCCTTCTGCGGAAGCTTGAATCCTGTTGAGAGCATAGCCTTCAGGAAGGCTGAATAAATGTTTGATCCAAAACAAGCAACCTGCAACAAATCACACATGAGTAACTGCTAACACTGAATCACCCATTTCCGATAAAGAAAAGTACACTTCACATTAATGAACCAAAATATGTTGTTGTGTGACTGAGGGTCTTACTTCTCCAGTGGAGGCCATCTCACAGCGAAGCACTGGGTCTGCCTCCCTCAGCCGCGGCCAGGAGAACATGGGTGCCTGGTGAGAAAAGGGAAGAGTGGATTTATTTCAACATGCTTGAATAAAATAACATTACCACTTGAGATGGTAATGAGCCAACTACATCATTACTTTTGAAAATCCTTGTTCAGCTGTAGTAGTTGCTACAAGGCACAATGCCATTTGAGTCAGTTCTCATGACCGTTAACAATTGGCCATCATTTTTGTTTTTACAAGAAATCCTGTTGATTAACCATGAAAAACGTCTGTGTACCAACAACAGTGGAGCCATTATAAACTACTGCAAAAAAAAGTGGCAATCAATGGAGAATAATTTCACACTTAAATGGTTCCAGTCCATTGGAAAGGTTTCAGGGACTTCATGACACTGCTGCCACCTAGAGGACAGACAAAGCTTCCAGCTTCCCTTAAAGAGGAGCAGGTCAAGTGGCAATTACTGTTTAATGATCAATACAAACTATTTATACAAACTAAGAAAAAGGGTGCTTTCCCACAATACTACGTGTTATTTCATTTTGCTAATGCAATCCACTATTTCTCACTTAAACACTGATATATAAGGGGCAGATAATAGAAAAGAGGGAGAGGTGTGGAGAAGTAGATAGCAGTAAGGCCAGAACAATTAAATGACGTTAGAGGAGATAGTAATGGAGAGAACTTGAGAGAAGAAGGGATGACATACTTTATAAGGAAGGAACAACATTTTCTTTCAATTAAGACAGGAGAAATAAACGTGACCATTTAATGGAGATTAAAATAATGGAATGTCGGATATACAATCAAATTAAATGGGTGAGAAGAAAAGATAAAATATCGTTTTGTTTATTTTAAAGAGAGGAGAGAAAGATTGAAAGGAATGGTAGGAACAAGGGCAGAAGACTGAAGCTTTGTCCTCATTTTATTAAATACAAATTAAGTGTTGTGAGAAGCCATTCATATATTTTAAAGCAGACAACCCCCGTTACCTTGAAAAGACAGAGAGGTGGTGCGGCGTTGTGTGGTTCGTGGAGAAGCGCAGACACACACGTAGGGGCAGGGCCACTAGGGGGGGATTCATCCTTGAAGCAGGCTATCTAATCAGCTGAACGTAATGTTAGCATACTAATGTAAGAAGGGACCAAGAGAAGAGAATGCAGACGGGGAACCTGCATCGCTTATCGTGGCTTTGTTCAAAGAGTCAGAGAAAGACGGAGAAGTATGCATAGATAATATGGCAGAATGTGATCAAGAAAGAAAATGAAACGGCGAAAGGGGAACACATACAGAGAGGGGCAACTTCTAATAGTGCTATGAAAGAAAAAACTAAAATAAATAGTGGATTTTGTGAAAAGCAGAACATAAGTACCACAAAGACTCTGCTGGTGGGTATCTGTAAATCCAGAATAGTTGTATTGTGCATAATTCAAATAAAAAGTGGATCCCTATTTTATCCACTATCCCCACTTTAAAACCAAAATTGCAGCAAACACTTAAAACTATGAAGCAAGATATGGAAATATAAACAAGAGCTGTTAGAAAAATGGCATCACTAACACCATGGAGATATAAATGGTCTGAAAATGAGAAACTTTACACAAGCCTCCATAAATATAATTATGTAAACCTCGGGAGTCTCCGTTATAATGGTTTGTTGTTCAATTGCAATGGTGTGTCTCTGGGACAGAATGAGTGTGTGCGGCTTTCACACAATAACCAAGGCTATGTAACCACAACATCCCAACACACACACACACCATTTCCCCATCTCGCTATCCCACCCCAACCGCCCACTCCTGAGAGGCTCCACAACATGAACAATATTATCTTGGGGTACCAGCTGAGCTACACAGAAGGGAGTGAATGAAGTAAGACATTTCCACATAACATTGTCGCTGGCTATGGGCCTTGTTAGAGGCGAGGTGACTCATGTGTAAATGTCTTTATCTCCGCAGCTGAATCAAAATGAACAGCTAGTTTAAAACTTGTTTTCAATGACGATTTCCACATCTTTTTTTCCGGATCTAGTACTGATACAGATACTTTTTACATATGTTTGGTAGGGCTTTCGTTGTTCCTCACTAAGACATAGTTGGGTGGTTACAGTCAAATTACGAGATAAATGATATTGAAAGGTGGTTGCTATAGTTTTCCTGGACTTCATTTAAGGGCATAGGTTACTACCATACCTACTTCACAATTACTATAATAACTCTTGTGTACATTGCTAGACTAGGGAGTATAGAATGGGGTCCAAGTAGTATGTGCCCTTAATCTATATACACAATACATTAATGTAACTTTTGAGGGTTCAATTCTCTAATGATGCACCAGGTTTGACAGTTCCAAACAACATTTGCTCACTAAGAATCTATTTTATATCCAAGCAGTACTGGTAGCCTACGGTAACTGTATTGCTCCCAATCTAATCGGTTGAACCTATTCGTAGCCTTGTGAATTGTATGTGTGAATCAATTTGTTCAGCAACAATACAAATCTCTATTAGGCTTGGTTACTGCTTCTTATTCGGATTCTGATACATAAGGGCTAGGGGGCTTAAGATCAGATCTTTTGGCATTGTCGGGATGTCGAAAGTGGGTACTAGGTTACTTAGGGTGGTAGAATTAGCATAAGTTGTGCTAATGTTGAGTGTTGTTGCTATGATGTTTATAATTGGTTGCTATGGTGTTTCAAAGAAGTAGTAATGATTATAGCGTTAGAATTCGTAGTAGTTGTAACTGTAGTGTTTTAATGTTTCCATTTTGTAAAAAAAATGAAAAGAATGTGTCAATGCAAGGCAAGGCAAGTTTATTTAGATAGCACCTTTCAGCACAAGGCAATTCAAAGTGCTTTACAAAAAATGAAAGACATTAAGAAAATGGCATTTAAAATCGAATTGTCTCAGACAAAAAAATAAACCTTTAACCAATACCTCAAAAAGTTTAAAATGTCAAAATGGATTAAGAATAATAAAGAAAATCAATTTAAAAGTGGAATAAAGTTATTCTGTCAAATGTTGGCATGTATTTTCTATGGAGAAGAGGGGCATTATAGCACGTTTTGTAGAACTGTATGATAGATTGCAACTAAAAGTCAAAGCACACATCTCAGTGAGCAATATTTATCAATATTTCACACACCTATGTGGCAGAACGTTTTGGGAGAAATTGTGCTGGGAATGCTTTGTGAGATATGGTAATATTGATACTGATCAGCAAGTAAACTTAACTTGTTGACGAGGAGATATGCATTAACCATTACAATAATTGAATCAACACATTAACTAGCAAACATTTCTCTCCCAACAGGATTTTGTTCAGGAAAAGACTTGATGGCAAAAGATGGATCTTCTTCTCAGGTAATTGGGCTCACGAGAATGTGTCTCAGAAGTCCCTATAATGGCCAACATGCCATGGTCAAGGGGACAAACAAGCAACAATTGGAAGTTTTTTTTTTATCGCTGAATAAATATACACTGGGAACTGACGCTTCCTCCTTCACCAAAGCTGTTTTAATGGTCCTCTCCCTCTCTCAGTATCATAAATACAGATATGTTATTGTTCCAGTGAGTTTGTACATAGACAGAAATCACACAATGGGGACTTGTTAGTGAACAGAAAACAACATGGCCTCAAATGGGGAACTGTCAGAGAGAGAAGAGAGACAGCAAGAGCTACAGATTAAGGATGAGACAGATAAATGAAGACAGTCTCTCTGGATGGCAAAGACTTGTTCTGATATAGTGAGGATTGTGGATGAAGGCTGAACGAGTATGTCTTGATGGCGCTCACTTCAGGCTACAAAGGCTAGATAATGGTTTCCGAGGTCCCTGTGTGTTTACGGGGGGGCTTGATGTTGAGGCAGTAGTAAGGTGTTAACGGGAAGAAATAAACTATCACTTCTTGGTTAAACAATTTTCGTGTTTTTTGGTGGGGTTTCCAGGAAGGCCCGTATCAGTCAGGGAGTATGGACTCTGTATCATAGACTCTAAGTTAACTCTGGAAGTCTTTTAAGCCTGTCACCAGGAGTATTCAGAGCTCCGATTAACATTCCTCACCACTGTGCAGACTAGAAATTGAAAACTTTAGGTGGTGGGGAAGAGTGGGGGATTATACCTGCTTGAATAGCTCCAAACTACAGCCATTGTTAGAGCAGCTCTGTTGTAATTAGAGGGAGAAATTACTTTGGAACAGCTGGCGACACGTTAACTCTCTCGTACCCAATCTAAAAAGTAAGCCTCCCAGCCGCTATGAGAAAGCACCTACTACCCCCCCGCCATCATGCCAGGCAAGGAGATGGAGCAGTAATTGCCGTCTTTGTTATGCGATCCAGTTGAAGCTGTACTAGCACAACCTGAAGTATCTATTGTGACATCATACATGTAGGGGGATCTTTACATAGGAACAGGCTCTATGAACTTCACAGACATGGTTCTCAAGACTTGAAGAGAAACATTTAAAAGTTGCTTTTATGCAACAGGTAGTCATTACCTTTGAATATAATCGTTAAAGGAGGTTTTTTTCTGTAAACCCTGTTGGACCATTATCCAAACTATGAACCATTCCCTGGAGCGATAAAGTGTTACTTTCTTCATTCAAGACTTGTTTAAGACAAGGCTAGGCAGCAATGGGAAATGTTTGCAATGTATCTTGCATCTACTTTTGACCTTTGATCTGAAAGTATGTTAAGTAAGGGATAATGTGGAGAGGAGGAAGGCCGATCTAGATCCCTCCGCTTTGCGTCGGGCTCCTGATCAGCCTGTCGGTGTTCTTTTCCCCATAATGACCACGTCGCAGCACATTATCCCGCTTATTACATGGTCACATTCTCAACAAAGTAACGTTATGACTCCCAATATTAATCGAAATGCTTTTATGGATTTAGAAAATGATTTTATTGATTTAAAAAATAGTTGTATTGATTTAAATTGACATGCATCCGCTAAGAAAAATAGTCCGTTGTTACTGTTTGAACTAACGTAGCAACGGCAGGAACTGCTTCGATAGGTTGCTTTGAGGAGCTTTTTGATTACAGATTTGAAAACATCGCTGCTTGCTTTAAAAGTAGCACAATTCATTATGTCAAACCTTGGAGAGTATCTAGATATCCCTGCCCTAATGCCAAAGTAACTGGCAACTGAATATGTGTCGCCGTCTGATGTCTATGTCTGGACCGTTGCGTAAAAAGGAGGATTTCTGCCCGTTACTTCTCCGCTGTTTTCTTGTCGCTCTTGTCTTGTCAGTTTGAAAAGCAAACTGCATGCAGTTTGCTTTTCAGCCAAACTGTATACAGTTAAATCGAACAGACTTGTTTGTGCAGATGTGAGCGTCCTTAACAACGGTCAATGAGTGCTTGACAGCGGTCTGTCTGTTCGGTATTAACAACGTGTCACGTGTTCTGAATTGACCAATCAGAATCGAGTATTCAACTAAGCCATGTAATAATGTTCAAGAACAGTATACTGTTAGGCTTATGCTTGTGTCTAAATGCACAGTGGTTTATTTTGAATCTTATATTCTACATATATTTTAGAGTTACACTTTGGCCTGTTCTTTTTGGACATGAGGCTGTTTTCCCAGAGTTCAGAATCCTTTTGTTTGGTGAGGTGCAAAAGGTAATGTATCAAAAAGCAAGTACAAAACCACCTAAAAATGGCGGTTACCTTAATGCTCCATGTCCATTCTTGCAGCCTGAAGCAATTGTTTTTACCTTAAGACAGACACATAAGCTTATCCTGATAGTAACTGTTCTGCCCTCTTTCAAATAGTGTTGATTCCCTCTTACTTCTGGGTGATAAATGTAGCAGAGAGAGTAGTTTGACAAGAGAAAAAACAGCCACATAGTTCCCAGATTGCAACAGCTATTTCAGTTTCCCTACTCACCTTGATGCCAACATAGTCTAGGGGGATGATGGGTCTCTCCAGCGAGGGCAAGCTGGCCTCATCTAAAGGCTCTCCCACCATCACTTTGGTTGCCACATTGATAAAGTCCACGCCGATTGTTTTTGATACAAAAGGGAAAGAGCGCGACGCCCGCAGATTACACTCTATCACCTAAAAAAGGTACAAAACAAACACTGTCAATTCAAAAAGACACCCATGCAAAGAAACACATTGGCTAGGGCTTTTAAAAAAAAAACACTCAAGGCAGATATGTCAAATACCAACGCACAAACATACTGGAAAAAGAGCCAGCTTATATACTTGCACATTTCCTGTGTGTGTGTGCTGTAGCTAGAGCATCAAAACTGAATGCAACGCCATTAATCATTAAATCCATCCAACTTTGCAAATAATTTGAAGCACAAGGTGATTTGAGTAAGTGAGTAAATTGCATTTGCTGCAACCAAGTGTGAAAATGTCGATCTATCATTCAGTCATACATCCGAGAAATATAACCTACCATGACATCATTGCCTTTCACCAGAAACTGAGTGTTGAAGGGGCCCGAAATTTCAAATGCTTTCGCAATTTTCTGGGTAGCAAACTTAACCTGAGAGCAATGAAGAAATAACACACAAACACAATATTAATGACGCTGAATTGAGCTTTTTCTTCCATTAATACCTACAATCATGTAGATAGTCTTTTAAATGCACACAGCATATGAGTGAAACTGCTGGTTTCCAAACAAATATCAATATGGTCATTGAAAAATAATGGTATGATTTATACAGTTTGAATGTGGATACTAAGAGGGACTTTACCTTTTCTAGCGCCCCCTGGCTAATGGTCTGAGTTGGTAGCATCAGAGTAGCATCTCCTGAGTGCACCCCCGCATCCTCCACATGCTCTGTTATGGCATGGACCAGAACCTGGATGCAGTCACAGACACGCAGCTATGACACACTTAAAGCATTTGCATGCAGATCAACAGCAATCCCTACTCGAGGCTAGCCAACTTTTGTACAGCGTGGTCTGTTATCTAATGAGAATGTTTTTCAGACTTAAGAGGCAGATGGCTTCCAGGCTTGATGTGTTTATCCCTACAGAATGTCACAATGCAAACTAGTTTACGGAAATGCTGTGTCAACATATTGTAAGCCAGTTCAAAAACAGCCAGTGTTGAGTTATGACTTTGAGGACATTAATAAATTAATTCAGGTCAGATGAGCTCATTTGTTAATGGACTACTTCAGAAACAATGTACGCAGATATGCAGAGTGAAAGATAATTTAACATTTCACCTACAGGAAAGAAGATTTGTATCACTGTGTGTGTGTGTGTGTGTGTGTGTGTGTGTGTGTGTGTGTGTGTGTGTGTGTGTGTGTGTGTGTGTGTGTGTGTGTGTGTGTGAGAATGAGCTGCCGTGTCATTAGCTCATTTAAACTGCTGCTAACCACAGCATTCATTAGCCCTCTTCAGATAGACCTTGTAATTAATACGTATTATCTCAGACTTTTCCACTCTCCCACACATACTCGAACACACACTTACAGTCACACATAGTCTGGCCGGGAATAATGAGGCCTGTTTGGTATTCAATGAATGGACAGCTTGTTAATGTGATACTGAAGATAAAGAAAGGGGGCAGCATTCAGGGAATGTAGAGAGAGAAAATCCACCATACAACTGGATTGCCCACGTTCCAAATGACACCCTTGAAATGACTCCCACAGCCCAGACAATAGAAAAAACAGACGGGGCGTTCAGGGCCTAGGTGGTTCTGTCGCCTAATGGAACTAATAATGCTAACAATTTTACAGTTGTAGAAGTTTCCAATACTGACTCACTGTGAAGGGACTGAAACTTTGTTGAATAGAATACATCTGAATGTGAGGATCCATGTGTCTTGTTCAAATCTTATTTGGCCCTTTCAGTTTTCTATATCCTTCCTAGATACATTTCTGCCCGACGTTTCTTTCAGACTTCAGGCAGAATAAGAGAAACAGCATGTTTGCATATTTATAAATAACTTGAGTATTTAGTAAGCTGCAGAATAATGACGATCGCCTCCAGACATGAGACGTATACAAATACAGTGCTTTAAGTCATAACCTTTGTTCGATATAAGTTTGACACAAAAAGTCAGTTACCTTTTAAAAACTGTCTAATATGCACCCACTCCTACTCCCTCATTGGCCAAAAATAATTCTCATACTACTGAAAAGTGTCCTTTCAGTTTTTGTTCTCACGTTTCAACATCACACATGTTTAAGAGGTGCATACTCAGACATTCATGCTCAAACATGTATGTGTTAAAGTTTAGGGCTGAAGAACGTAACACTCGCCTTCAAAGCCCTTAATGGGCAGGCGCCATCTTACCTTAAAGAACTCATTATACCCTACTGTCCTACTAGGGCATTGCGTTCCAAGAATGCAGGGTTGTTGGTTGTTCCTAGAGTCTCTAAAAGTACAATGGGAGCCAGAGCCTTTTCTTATCAAGCTCCACTTTTGTGGAATCAGCTTCCAGTTTGTGTTCGGACAGCAGACACCCTATCCGTTTTTAAGAGTGCGCTTAAGACCTTCCTTTTTGATAAAGCTTATAGTTAGGGCTGATTAGATTCAGCCCCTAGTTTTGCTGATATAGGCTTAGTTTGTCGGGGGACATCTTACTTCTTCCTTCTCTCTGTCTATACCTGTGTACTCTCATGTTCCGATTAACCCAGCTTCCCCAAATTTCTTTCTTTTTGGTGTCTATATACGCCGGGATCCGGAGTCATGGATGATCCTGCGGTCCTGTGTCATGGATCGCGAGTCCTGGATCTTGAGTCGTGGCTGTGGTCCTGGATCATAAGTCCTGGATGGATATACTCGTGGATTCATCTTCCTATTATACACACATGCATTTCCAAACATTTGGACTACCTATGTTGCAAATGTATTATCTTTTCAATTTACACACGGCATCTATTGCACGTCT
>NW_011339337.1:0-8772 GCF_000735185.1 Notothenia coriiceps | reverse complement strand
GTTGTTGGTGCAACTGGCACTTTATGTTGAACTGTTTATTGTTTTGGCCAAGGTTATTGAGAGAGTTGGACTGAAATTTATTAGATTTTTTAAATCAACTGTTGGTAAATCAACAAAGTCTGTTATGGCCTCTGAAGCAACAGAGAGATGTTTTCTAATAGTCAGGGTTTCCAATGTTCTGAATGTACTTGAAAGTATTGTGTTATACTTAAAAAACAAAGTGTTATAGTTTACAGAAGGTCTACCTACCTATAGGCTACCTGAATCTCTGAAATGTACTATATTCCTAAATATGCTATTGCTCCACTTTATGGCAAAAATTGCACTTTTCTGTTGGTCTTGGTTAAGTACATCCTTGAAAAAAATAAACAATGTTTTGTTGCTTAAGCTTATGTATTCAGTCATTATTCAATGGTATACTAAAATCCATGTGAAAAAAATTGCTTCTCACTGTTCTCAGGTCAAATATTTATATGTGATTAAAAATGCGATTAATTAATTACAAAGCCTGTAATTAATTAGATTAATTTTTTTAATCGAGTCCCGGCCCTAAAAAAAATATATATATATGTACCAATTTCCAAATGTTATGAAATTTAAAAGACTGTTCCCAATGTTGATTTATTTTATATTCTAATGATTCTGAAACTATATTGTAGCATATGTACATGTTTAGAGCAGAGCAGAATAATACTTTGAGCAAAAAGAAAATGACAAACCTGTGATGCATGTCAATCAGATAAAACCAGTTTGTTGAACAAGAATCATTTCAAAATGCTTTAAAACTGATCTAATCTAAAAAGAAAAATTAATTGAGTATCACCACTATCCAGCATTTTGTTTTTAGTGTATTCCATTCTCCCAATCCTATCTGTCTGTGCTGTAATGTCTTTTCACTGAAGATAAATTAGATTACTTCCACTTTATTCATCTTCTGGGCTCAATACCTCTCCATTTAAACTGAAAAATAATGGAGCACTGAATAATGCAAGGCTACAGATGAATAACAATACTGTTGTTAACGAAAATTTGGTTAAACACGGTGTCAATATGAATCAAAGCAGACCACAAATAAGGTTGTTTTCCACGCCGTTACACTTTGCATTATGTTAACTTACAAAGAAGATGCAGACTCTCCCAACAAGCATATTCTAAATAAAACCACACGCCTATATACGTATCTTTTGATGCCAGGAGTAATTATTGCAGGCAGACAATAATTATATGTCTGGGGCATGTTGTATATTTAACCTGCATTAGCACAGCATCTTGCATTAATGGGATGGCACCACTCCAATAAGCAGAATCAGGCAAAAGCTCCTATGGCGACACAGATCCTACAGTAAAGCGTTACCTTGCCGTCTCTGGCCACAGCGTCCATCTCCACCTCCCTGGCACCACAGATGAATTTGGTGATGACCACTGGATGCTCCTAGAGGAAAGACAACAAGATGGTTAGTGATCAATGAATGAAGAGGAAAAATAACTCTTGAAAAAGTAAAGTAAACTTTTATTAGAAGCTTTTTGCATGAATACAGGAACAAGTATGCGTTGCTCAGCTGAAGCGATCAATGAGGGGTTCTTTTTAGCATTCCATAATTAAATTATTGTTACCTGACCCCAATCCATACAATTCCTTGCTTTGAAACATTGGTAAAATAATTGTTTGAAGAAGAAACACCTTAACGAAAGCTTTCTTATTTCAATGGGTCATATATTTCAAACTAATTTAATTTGCTGCGAGAGATGACACACACATTTTTAATTATGACAGCTACTGTATATCAATTTGAGAAAATTATGTTTGATGCCCTTCAATTACAAGTTTGTTTTAAAATGACCAAATCTGACGTGGACATTAGCAGCCTTAAATGAAAGCCCAAAGGCATCAGCTTCACTTGATGGTCATTTATTTCCATTGGGTCCGATGTGCTGGAGTACACAACCAAAACCAAATTGTTTAATTTAATACGATATTTGATTTGTTATACTTTGGTATTGGTATTGGTCTTTTTATATATATATATATATATATATATATTATTTTTGTTGTGGTCAATAATGTGTTGGATCAGTTGGGTCACGTGGTTAAGGGTGGCACTGAAAGTGAATATAATCACCTGTTCACCTGCGTGAGGTGTGTGTGGATGACAGGGTGAGAGGGTCCCATTCATTTTTAATTTTTTTGTTTTGTTTGTCAAAACTTTTGATAACTCGGGTATACAGACTATATGCTTTTACGTGTTATAATAAGCCAACCATTTTCCATTCACATTGTGAATATGTTGAACGAGTTGAATGTGACACAATGATATTAATATAACTTTGTAAAGAAAAAAAAAAATCATCATTATATTCTTGCTTTGGTGCATTAAAACAGTCATAAAGGCGTGTGTGTGTGTGTGTGTGTGTGTGTGTGTGTGTGTGTGTGTGTGTGTGTGTGTGTGTGTGTGTGTGTGCTTCTATTCCCAGGTAGGGGCCCTTTGAGGGGCCAGGTGCCCCTAAGCAAAAAGGGCTTCAGTGACAGAGAGAGGCACACACACACACAATACTAACCAACAGCCATGACAGCTGGTAGCATCAGTTAATTGAAAGCAGAGGGAGAACACAATAGGAAAACATGAGTGTGTGTGTGTGTGTGTGTGTGTGTGTGTGTGTGTGTGTGTGTGTGTGTGTGTGTGTGTGTGACAGAGAGAGTGATGACTCAACCTCACAGCTAATGCAATAAAATACAAGGCAAGTGAAAAATGAAGATCCGAGGTGTGACTTATGGAGGCAATATGAGTTAATACCGATCTCACCTGGGACACCTGAGTGGCTTCCTCCAAGAAGCGTTTCATCTCCTCCTCTCCGTACACAACGTTCATCGCCGAGCCGCTGGTGAGACGCGAGAAGGAGAGAGAGAGAGAAGAGAGAGTGAGAGAAAACAAAAGGCCACAGGAGAGGAAGAGAAGCAAGCTAACAGGAGAACATACAAGCTTCAAATGATCGTTCGAAACACTCATTATCTCTTCCTTGCATCACTATTACCATCGGGAACGAGGTCTGGAAACAGTCAAAATAAGCAGCGAGAGAGAGAGGGGGGAGAGAGAGAGAGAGAGAGGAACAGCTATTTAGGTCGAAAAGCACTCCAGGCTCTTGAAAACAACTTCAGAACTGAGTCATTAAAAGACAACAGATTTAGGCTAGTTTTGTTGTGCTTGTTGTTGTTTTTGATTTGAGTCTGCTCGCTGGGCTATCCTCCTGTTTGATAATGAGGGGAGGAGAGAAAGATGACAGAGGAAGGCCAGCGGCTTGGGTCACATCTTTGCTCTTCAGCTGAGTGTGGCTCAGAGGCAGACATATGTCCAACCCCAAAAATGAATACTACTGACCCTTCCTTTGAGCACCAGCCACAGAAGATTCTTATGAAATGATATTCAGGCAAATCTTTAACTCGGATGCCACCTCGTTTCTGCATGACTGTCCAAATTAATAATCTCTTTAGGAGAGATTAGTCATTCTGTATTTTATGTTATTAGAAGTAAAAGTGTCAGGAAACAGGGATCATGCATGTCTGGTTGGTTCTGTGTTTTGACAGCTAAACTTGATACAACATAATCATATTCATGTTTTGTTTTTTTAGATTGCATTGCGGCAAATTCATGTTGGCAATGATTGATTCAGAAGGGCCGGACTGAATCTGAATCATCATGTAAAATATAAACAACAGGTATGCTTGTCAATATATTCTAGGATAACAAAGGTCCATACACAGCATAACAATAACACCAGGGTTAGTGTGCGTTTATTTATAAATGTCTTGAATGAATTATGTAGGCGGAGGTTTTCTTTACACTGGGGCCATGTTGTGGGTTGAATAACCTTCCATGTAACATCGAGTCTTTTGGGGGCGAAGAGGGGCTTATAGCAGACATGATGGGGCTCTTCTTTGAAACAGTGTAAGACATATATAGTGATTTTTTAAAAGACACAAGGGATTTATTTTCCCTTTTAGTTTAGTTTTTCTTATCTTTAATGTGTTGAGCTTTTTTTTGTTGTCTTTGTCTTCAAACAACAATGTTTTTTCACTTTGACAGGTTTGTTTTGTCTCTTAAGAATTATGTTATACAGTTATATATATATATATATGGGCCCAATAGTCTTTATTTTCACCACCAAATCCTGATTTCATTGTATCTTCCAATCCCCCAAAAAGTGAGCAAGGTCATTTTGATTTTTAGGATTATTATTTCATACCCACACAGGCTTGATTTGACATCAATAGGAATTCCTCAGAACACCTATATATTTTAATTTCACTCAGCACTTGTAAACAGTGAAGAAATGTGAAACTTTTCAGATGTTGAAGCTATGGTTAGACAGTGTGTTAAAAAAGTTGCTTGGCACCAATAGAAAGTAGTTTAAACTGATTGCTTGTGCATATCATTACACAGCTGAATCTGGCGGTGTTAGAATGTCAAAGAAAATATACTTGTATATTCGAATGATGAAAGAGTTTGGGATGCAAATAATACATGACGTGAATATATTTTAAGGCTAAATTCTTCAAACTTCGTGAGTTTTGGTGTGGGTGTGTGTCTATGCTTTTAACTGCTAAAAAAAAGACGCCTTAATCTGGCAAGGAAGAGAGTGTTCGCTGAGGAAATGTGTGTTTTTGTGCATATGTACCGAGGCTGAAGAGAACATTCAAAAACCATTAACAACTATGTCAAAGGGGAAGAGTGAAAACGCTTTGGGGATGTGGAAAAGATCAGAGGGAGTTCACCGTACGCTGAGGAGGAGAGATGGGGGAGGGGGAGGGGAGTCGTCCTCATTAAAATATCCAACAGAGGTTAATAAACAGTAGGTGGTGGAAATTTAAATTGCAAATTATAACAACCTATAATATAAATAAACTATATTGTTAATGGCATAATTGTGGTTATTTTTAAGATCAAGTGGGATACGTTAATACTGGAGGACTAGATTTTTCCTTTCATGAATTACATAACTTTGATTTTCAGTAGTTTGATGAAACCTAGTGCATGACACTCATATTTATAACAACATCAAGGCTTGCATTTAAACCCATAAGAAGTCCAAACTCTGCTGAATGATGATGGGTCTCATCATGACATCTGCTGGGCAAAAGTGTCACTGCAAGTGTTAACGAGCTATAAAATGAATAAAGTTCATTAATCACTATAACTAACATTGTATTTTACTCAGTAAGCAATAAGTCTGTTAATTCGTTCTTAAGAAAGTACATTTTTCTTTCAAGCCTCAGCCGACAAGGACTGTACTATGTTCATACTTCATAATACCCTTTACTGGCTAAAAAAATAAATAATAGAAAACAAATGATGTGAAAGTTTTCTGCCCTCACAGTTTATATTAAATGGTATTGTATTATTGGTTATTGTTTGAGTCAGCCACTACATTCATGATTAAGGGTTAAAGTTACCTGAGAACATAGGAGGGCCGCAGCAGACAGGGATAGCCCACCTGGTCAGCGAAGGAAAGGGCATCTTCCTGGGAAGGGAGAGAACAGCAAAGCAGATGTTGGAAATGTATTTATAATTCTAATTAACTGAGATAGAGCATGTGCGGGATGTTACAAACCCTCCAGAATTTGCATATTTGAATTCTGATGACGTGGCATATAAACCTTGGCTTTAAACTAATTGTCTCTTTGACACATACAGATGTAAAAAAGGAGTAAAATGCGGAAAAAAACTGAGGTAAAGGCAGGACAACTATTGAACAAGCTTAAGCAATTGAAAAAAGTTTGAAATGTAAACACATTTAATTCAAAATCTACTTTGACAGAGGTACAGACAGAAGTGGAAAACCAATTCCAGCAAACATAAAAGCATTGTGTCGAACCAAACAAAAGTATTTAGTAAAACAAACTGTAAACATGGATGATGCAGAGGACAGAAATCTGGTAGCTCCATGGCCAGGAAAGCTTCATCATCATCATCATCATCATCATCATCATCATCACTCATCATCATCATTGTGGCGGCAATAACTCCCTATGAGTTAGCTGCTGAGAGGCTAAAAAGTGCTCTTTGTTTTGACGCGTTCCATGTAAGAGTCCGTAGTCATTTGTATTCCATGGTGTTTAATAAAACAAAAACAAACAATATACAACTCCAGACCTGACGGTCAACAGAAAGTATCAGAGCGCCATTCACCCTCTTCCTACATCATATCCTCCAAACCGGCATCCAACAGGTGACTAAATACCAATAAACCACACCCACGTGACCATTGCCGGAAGTGATAAACAATAAGAATTAAACGCGATGCAAACAGAAATACAAGATAATAATACAAATAATAAGTAAGGCAAAAACAATCCGACAATCATCATTATCACCTTTATCATCCATCACCAGTCTTTCAACCTATATGCAACTGTGTATTTCTCATATAATGTTTGAACGCTGTATGATTACAGCCACTTGAGAAAGAAAACAAAGAATCAATATCAAATCACAGGTGTGCCCTATAACAAACCCTCGTATACAGCAAGGCCCACTTTACCCATTCCCTACAATTACACTACAGACATTTTAAAGGCTTCAAGAATAAAAGGCTTACTCCAATGTCTGCCAAAAACAAGACTTATCAAAAGAGCAAAAAGGAGAGTATAAGTGCTCAAACAGTCAGAAAGAGTGGCTTCCATTCATCTCCCTTTTGATTTTCTTTTCTTCCTTTCAGTTCACAGGAATGAGAGAAGAAAGAGTACACGTCGTGGAAGGAGTGTAGCGGAGAGAAAAAAGGCTGTTTGTCCTCATCATCATCATCATCATCATCATCATCATCATCGCTCTTTCTGTCCTCTCCATCTCTCTGCAGGTCGAGCCTCCCTCGCTATCATTACCCACTGTTCCCTCGCCAGGTGGGATGCCATTACCAAACACAAAATAGCTTCCCAGAGACGCAGGAACCTTTTCCCCACGGCTCTACTAGAGTTATTCCAGCCCAATAAAAACAAACTGTTTCTTCAAGATGGGAAATAGAATATGTAGGTAGGCTCTGGAGAGGAGCACAACTGTGTGTGACGGCTAATCGCTCCTCAGCGGTATCTGAATACAGGAGCAACGCTAATGGGGGAGACATATTTCAGTGTTGGATGTGGACATTTCAGTGCTCCACATGTTCCACAGAGGGGTCTGACAGCGCCTCGTTCTGATGTAGCCGCCAGCTAAGTGAGAGGGCCAAACAGAGAAATAAAAGCTAAACATACAGTAAATGGTGTGGCTCAATGCTCCTAGAAAAAGTTCTAACACTAAGGCGACACGTTTGTCTGTAGGGAAAGGTGTGACGTTGTAACTAAACTTAAAGTTATGTGTGGAAAAACCAGATAACTGGTCCTTTGGATACTCAAACGCAGATATGTCAGGTGCTCTTTGATAAATGGAGAAAATACAAGAAGAAAATGAAGGCACTATAAAGTGATTGAGGATTTAGTCACTGCAATAATATATATTTTTGACATACCCTTATTCATTGCTACTTGTTCTTGCATGTTGAAGTGCCTCTTTGTTAACACAGTAAAATACATTTTAGAAAAAAAGCTACTTTTCAGCCCGAATATCTGGGCAAGTAAACTGTCCACATTTATTTGGAAAGGCTTCAAATTGTTATTGATATCACAAAACATTTAGGAGAATGTTTTTATACAATATGTTTCCTATATTATCGAAAAGGGTTTGTCTCGTGAAGATCAAAAATGTCTTTGACATTTGGCCAAGAACAGAAGAAATATAAAAAATGTGCTGAAAACTGTGATCTCAAGGATAGGCTCTGTGTATTATGCAAATGTTAGACTTTTTCAAAGTACATTCAATTAACATGAATCTAAATTATAAATTAAAAATGACCTACATGGGATTGTCTTTTAAAAGCAAACCTAATTTCCCTGAACTAACATTCTCGAAGCTCCCCGAGTATATATCCTTTTCTGGTGCAAACACTGTCACTGTTACCCAGGGAAATCATCCTTTTACTTTATTACTCTTGCTAACAGATAGCCTGCAAAAACACATGAGCGGTCAAACAACTCAAACTCATCAACACAGATAAAAAAACATCATGCCACAATCAATAAAACGCCCGCACTATCCATTATTTATTAGTTTCCTCTCACCAGGGAGCTGAGGGCCCTCCATGGAGCTTGGGCCACCTCGAGGTCATCTAGTATCTGGGAGAAGACGGAGCGTTCCTCGGCGCGGTCGATCTGTAGGGGGCTTGTCCCCAGAATCTTCACCCCACTGAGGTGCAGCGGGACGGCCAGGTTGTTGGGGATCTGGCCCCCGACTGACACGATGCTGCCAGAGCAACCCTGGAGAGGAGATGGGGGGGAGAGAAGACGAATGTGAGGGGAGAACAGCAGGTAATAAGAAGGGGGAGGAGAAAGGAAAGGATAATAGAATACAATTGTAAAGTCTTTGGCATCTTCCAAATCTAAAAACACATAGGCCATAAAATGAAACATAAGGAAAAGTTGATCTTGGCTGTGCACTTTCAGTTCAGTTATCACTATTAACAGGTGTGTGTGTGTGTGTGTGTGTGTGTGTGTGTGTGTGTGTGTGTGTGTGTGTGTGTGTGTGTGTGTGTGTGTGTGTGTGTGACCTAGCATTACTATCCTTGTGAGGACCTAAATCTGTTTAAACAGTCACATGTGGGGACTTGCCTCCCTTATGGGTACATAATGGAGGTCCATGGGAACCATCAATTTTAGGGTGAAGCCTTGGTTAGGTTTTGGGTTAGGGTAAG
>NW_011339336.1:0-4537 GCF_000735185.1 Notothenia coriiceps | reverse complement strand
GGTTCCCTCCTTCTGTTTGTTCCTTTTGGCCAGTCCTCCAGACCTCTTTTTGTTTCCCGTTTCGCTTGTGTGAGCAAACGGCTGATTATCAATAAATGCTTGTTACCAAGTATCGGTTATTGCGTGTATTCTTTCATGTTGCGGTTCTCAGCACGAGCCACTACCGCGGAGTAGAGGTTGGGGCCGTAATTACTGTGAAATCCATGCAAGTAGTAGCAAGTAAATTACTGTAATTTTACAGCCAAACATTTTACAGTGTAGGATTATGAAGTAACTTCTAGTGTCTTATACTTTGTGATCACAACATGAAGTACCCCATTTCCCCCCCATCATTTCTTCTCAATAGAAAGCTAAAACCTTACAGAACAACAGGATCCAGCCTCAGGAATAATCACTCTACTGTAAAGTGCTCTGAAAACAGCCAGGCTTCTTTAGTGAGGACCAGATGGTTTCTGTCCTCACACTGTAACGGGTTCTCTTAACTTCATGCAGACCCATGCACCAATTTAACCAAAGCAATGCCGAGTACAAGGCTTAATAGAGTGAGACAGAGTGGCATTCACAAGAAGGAGTAACTGCAACGATTACAGAGCAGACTCCGCTGTCTCAGCACATGCTTGAGCTGTGTCCAGGCTGTTTATTACCTCACAGTGTCAACACCACAGCCTTGGTGTCAGCGGCTGACACACATTTCTAAAGACGGTGCCTTCTGTCTCGTATCAGAGATTGGAAGCAGGTGGCCGGCGGCCCCCACAACACACAGTGGGCTCCACCACCAGAACTTGGCAGCGATACCAAAGAGAGCAGCGTTCAAGAGGCCGATCCACGATGGGTGTTGAAAAGAAGGGAGCAAAGCACGGATTCTGGCTTCAACTATTACCAGAGCCAGACTGCTCTTTAACATCAGCTCTCAGGGTAAAATCTCCCTCTACTGAAGTCATGGAGTGAGTTGTGTTGAAAAGGCACAAGGCTTTTCAACACAGTTATAGTGAGTGATCATACTGATTGATCTATTTATAACTTTTGCTGTTAAGGCCAAGCATTCATATTTGTTTAAAAAATAAATACATTCTTTCACGTAACTGAGTTTTTGGCCACTAGGGGGCATCCGAAACAAAATGATAAACAAAACAATGAAGTTATACACTTTTACTTGAATTAGCAAACTAGTTATTTACACTTCCAGCGGTTACAAAGCAACTTAAATATTCATTTGGATTCTTGTTTCCGTCCACCCGGCAAAGGTTATACCATTATTCACTCTTATGTTTGGCTCTAGTCTCCATTAACTGTCTCATTAGCCAACACAGTCTCACAGCATTTCGTGTTATAGTCACGAAATTAATCTATTGATTCGTGATCACCAACACGATTTTCGCATTGTTTTCGTGTCACACAGAACGATTTTAAAAGCAATGTAAATAATAACAAATTAGAACGAAAAAGAGATTTAAAAAAATACAGATTTCAGTATTCTGACACAGAAAGATTTTAGAAGCAATGTATTTCTATTGGTATTATGTTTTGTGCCTGCACCAAATAATAACAAATTAGAAGGACATTTTTTTTTAAAATACAGATTTCAGTATTCTGAGGCTCTTTGCCCCATTTATTTTCCTCACGGACGGCAAAAAAACTCCGACATTATACAATTTAAAATAAAAGGGTTAGGCTTAGGGTAAGATATTGAGTCAGAGTTAGGGTTAGGGTTGTTGTGTTTATGAACCACACAGCTTCTGGTCTTCCAAGACCCGACCGGACAAAAAGACGTGGTGCAGGCACGAAACATACTACCAATAGAAATACGTTGCTTTTAAAATCGTTCAGTGTGACACGAAAAAAAGGGGGAAAATCATGTTGGTGAACACGAATCAATAGATTAAATTAATTTTGTGATTATAACACGAAATGCCGTGAGACTGGGTTGCATTAGCAGCTGTTTGCTAGCTATTTTTCTTCTTTGAGTCCAAAGCAGGTTTTTAGAGTTTTCATTTTTTTCATTGAAAACAGCTGCCTACAGAGGAAAGAAATTAGGTTAACATAGCACTTTATCCCTCGACAAAATGTCATAGAAGAAAACTTCAAAATCTCTTGAGCTTGTGTTAACCACAGACTGTATTTCATGCTCCAGAAACTACAAACACGTTCAAAAAAACGTTCACTTAGAGAAGAAGGAACCATAAGTGGGAAATGCTAAGTAATTTCAAGGTTTTAGGACTCATTTCTGCACCACTGTACTTCACACACATAAATGCACAAGCACACATTTTACCGAACTATTAGCTACATAAAACCCCCTTAAATGTTTACACAAAATCATTGAATGCAGTCCAATAAAATCATTATTTTGAATAAATAGACATGCAGTATCTCAGGTTTCAGTCAAATGTATCTAATAAACAAACCGAAAGACAGGTTGATTGGCAGAGAGACTATCACCCAGGCTTGCCAGGAAAAACAGACAGACCGTAATGCAAAATACTTAAATGTAACAACAGGCATTACATGCTGTGCGCTTATGATAAGAACACATGGTAAAGCATAGCAGGAAACATATTACATCTTGAATACATCTTGATAGACATCTTCATGAGCAAACTTCCAATCCAGTTGCCTATAAATTATTACTCCAACATAAATCTACAGAGGTCAGAATTCCTGCCTCTCTACTGAATCTGCGTGTTCTCCATCGTACATGATTCACATACAGGACTGCAATAAGTCTGTCACTGAGGAATGTTAACGCTCACAAAGCAAATCTATACAGAGGACTCCCTGGTGGATTGGTGGTGGTTTACTGTGCACACAGATATTTCCAGGTTGAGCTACGGTTGCAGTCTCTAATATAATGTTCTCTATAATTATGTTATACTGGAATTTACAATGCATGGCTAATATCCACACTCACACACACACACACACAAGCACGCACGCACGCACGCACGCACACACACACACACACACACTGCTGCTAGTTCTGTCCATCAACTTTTTGGCAATGGCCCATTTTTAGATTTACTGTTTCAGTGATGCGATACAGTAAATGCTCATTCCACTTTAAGTATAGCTTAGCATTATCCAAAGTAATAAACCCTTTAAACCTTTTAAAAATATCATATTATTATCAGTCCTCCTGAGACACATTCTTCTGCTTTCCTGTAGTGTGTTATATGGGTTTTGTGCAAGTAAATGGTCTGCAAAGACTAAAAACTGAAATGTCTCTCCAGAGGTAGTTCCTCTCCCACCCTGCCTGAAACGCCTCCATTGGACTCCTTTTAATTATTTCCATAACAGAGTGACATCACTACGTAAAACCCACGCTTCTATTGGCTAGCACTCCAACACATTGTATGTGATATGCTCATCGCCGGGACATCGCAGAGCCGGCCAGCTAACCAATCAGAGCAGATTGGGCTCTGGTTCTAGACAGAGGGTGAAAAGCTAAGCCAAAATCTCTTTTTCATTTCATTTCAAACCTTTATTTATACAGATGAATCCCATTGAGATCATTGATCTCTTTTTCAAGGGAGACCTGCTCAAGTAGGTTCCACATGAAACATAAAAACATAAACAGAACAACACAAAGAACATCATACAGCATCATTACAGGGATTACAATTTACATAACTATCCACATGAGCAGGTACCAACAGCTTCCGATTGAGTAGCATCCAACCAAGCTTTAAAAACATTTAGTGGCACCAGATTGTTCAGTTTCCATTTCAATTGCAGACTATTCCAAGTAAGTGGAGCTGCGCATCTAAATGCTATCTTAAGACAGGGTTAACCCAGGTAACCCTAACCCTAACCCTAACCCTAAGACAGTCCTAGCAGTTGGCACATTTAATAAAACTACAGCATGCGATCTCAGGCAGTAGCCACTTACAATTCGCAGTGAGATCAGGGAGCAGATGTAGGATGGAAGTTTCCCTAACATACCTTTGTATAGAGTAAAGTTGTTATATATAATACATATAATGGCACTGTTCAAGCGTTAAACACTTAAGAAAGAACATCTCAAGCTATGTGCTGTATCAGAAACAATGCGCGGCATGTTTTGGGAGTAATGTGCTGCGTAGGCTACTGGAGAGAATATGTTAACGTAATGTCCTTGTGGTAAACCCTGCGAGAGAGAAAGGTTTGAGCTCCATACTGTTTCAGAAATAAAGCTTGAAGTGGTTAGGATAACATTTAATCACCGCTGCGTTTAGCTGAGCTCTCCCGGTAGCAGGGGAAAGCTGCGTGACGCTACAAAGGGGCGTGGCTAGCAGCAGAATCAGCCTGTTTGCAACAGTGCTGAAAAAGAGGGTGTGAGCAGTATGAGGCGTGGCTACAACGGGTGATCTGTTTGGGATTTGAAGCAAAAAAACTTCCCAGACCTGTTTTGTATAGGTATGGCCCTGCAATATATTTTACTAATATTGCATGATCGGTCCACTTTAATTTGACGAAACACTCGAGTCAAATGTAATTAAAGTCAGATCGTGTCTTAGACGGGGCAGTGATATCATAAACCTGTTAATGAACGCTCTTCTGT
>NW_011339335.1:0-2166 GCF_000735185.1 Notothenia coriiceps | reverse complement strand
CCCCGATTTCTTTTCTCCCGATTCCGATCTTTTGGAAATCACGTGATCGGCTCCGATCCCCGATCACGTGATCGGATCGGGACATCTCTAATTTTCAATGACTTTTCCATGACTTCTCCAGGACCTTTATCTAATTTTCCATGACCAAAAAAAATCACTCTTTCTCAGCGGTTCCACTGAAAATGGTTTATTTGAACATGGAACAGGAAAATAAGGTCTGCATATGAAACATGTTGAACAAAAACAAATCCAATAGCTTACTAGCTTCTACACGCTAAAGCAACTCAAATCTCTCACCGGCAAAACACCTCATCAGTTAAATGCCATTCTACGTTTCATTTCTATACCATACAGTATTTATTATCATTATAGTATTACTATTTCGACGATTAGATAAAATGTAAATTATATTTGATGCAACTTTAGTCTGACTTTTCCAAAACTTTGGGAAAAATATTGTTTTCCAGGGCCTGGAATTAGCATATTGAATTTCCATGACTTTTCCAGGTTTTTAATGACCGTAAGAACCCTGTAATGATCAGTCCTAATGTCCCCAAAATATGGTATAAATCAGTAAATCCTCATATTTAGGATTTGTCACAGATATTGAAGTGACTGTTAAATTGTATATATTGATTGTTGTGCTTTTAGTTATGTCTTTAATGTGTGCATAACGTATGAATGTGTCTGATGATTGTATATATACATATTTGTATTTTGTATTCCTCTGGATTGTGGGAAACGATATTTCGATCTCTCTGTCTGTACACACAAGCCAAAGTCAACTTTATTGTCAATCTCAAAATATGTTGGTACACACAGAAAGATTGAAATACTGTTTCCCACAGTCCCGAGGTATAAAAAAACTCCCACATTAAAAATGCAAGAACACTCAATAATTTACAAAAAAAACCCACAAAATAGCCGTTTACTTCAAACTGAAAGATTGACAATAAGGTTGACTTTGAGTTTAAGAATATATTACTATTGGGCTGACAGATAGCACAGTGTTTAAAGCTGGCGCCCATATGTAGGGTACAACTTCTGAACATTTCAGGTAATGTCATCCCCTTATTTTCAACTCTGCATCTCCAAGAAATTCACTTTCTGGCCCGAAAAATATCATAACTAATCAAAAGGAAAAGGAACTAGCTCGAATGGACACCGTTGCTGCTTTTCGGACACAATTATTTAAGCTGATTATTAACACAAACACACTTCAGAAGCCACACCGTAATTATTTCCCAATTGGGTTTCTTTCTCCATGTTGTTGGGGCTATCTCATCTCCTTTCCTGTGTTGATTATGGACGGAACGTACTGGGTGTAAATCACAGTGAAATATGCAAGTTGCCTAATTTGGTCAATGATCAGTCCTAATGTCCCCGAAATATATGATTTACACTGATAAAAATCAGCAAATCCTCATGTCACTAGCGTGTTGCCGGATAGCACAGTGTTTAAAGCTGGCAGCCGATATGTAGGGTACCACTTCTGAACATTTCAGGTAATGTCATCCCCTCTATCCCCCTTTTTCAACTCTGCATCTCCAAGAAAGTCGCTCTCTGGCCCAAAAAATTATCCAACATTAAAAAAAAGAATAAGGAATGGACACAGTTGCTGCTTTTCGGACACAATTATTTAAGCTGATTTATTAACAAAAACACGCTCCAGAAGCCACACCGTAATTATTTCCCAATTGGATTTCTTTCTCCGAGTTATTGCGGGTCTCTCATCTTCTCCCGTGTTGATTATGGACGGCACGTACTGGGTGTAAATCTCTCTACTGCCATCCCTTAATCAGTTTTCTGATCTTGGAAATCTTTTACCATCTTATTCTGTAATCATTCCAGCTTTGCTTTGGCAACACATCAAATGGCGTGTCAGATAAGCCCATTGAATGTAAATGGACTTGTATTGACTGGCAGCTTTGGCTGGAAGCTTGACAGACCAGACAAAACACGTTCTGTGGGAGAAATAAGAGCCGAAGAGAAGAAACTTTCACATTTATGCATTTTCCACACCCACCTTTAAATCATACCGCCCCATCCTCTCTTCTCCCACTCAATCACCCGTTTGGAAAGACATGAGGCACTTTCACTGCAAATACCCACAAAGCTTTTGCATGCAAGAACAAACCAGCTGTGCCTTCCAAGAGTTACAAAACA
>NW_011339334.1:0-9165 GCF_000735185.1 Notothenia coriiceps | reverse complement strand
GAGAAATCACGTGTGTTGAAGTAGAGAAACCAAGTGTTGAAGGTGGAGAAATCACGTGTGTTGAGTAGAGAAATCACGTGTTGAGGTGGAGAAATCACGTGTGTTGAGGTAGAGAAATCACGTGTGTTGAGGTGGAGAAATCACGTGTTGAGGTGGAGAAATCACGTGTGTTGAGGTAGAGAAATCACGTGTGTTGAGGTGGAGAAATCACGTGTTGAGGTGGAGAAATCACGTGTGTTGAGGTGGAGAAATCACGTGTGTTGAGGTAGAGAAATCACGTGTTGAGGTGGAGAAATCACGTGTGTTGAGGTAGAGAAATCACGTGTGTGAGGTGTTGAGGTGGAGAAATCACGTGTGTTGAGGTAGAGAAATCACGTGTTGAGGTGGAGAAATCACGTGTGTTGAGGTGGAGAAATCACGTGTTGAGGTGGAGAAATCACGTGTGTTGAAGTAGAGAAATCACGTGTGTTGAGGTGGAGAAATCACGTGTTGAGGTGTTGAGGTGGAGAAATCACGTGTTGAGGTGTTGAGGTAGAGAAATCACGTGTTGAGGTAGAGAAATCACGTGTGTTGAGGTAGAGAAATCACGTGTTGAGGTGGAGAAATCACGTGTGTTGAGGTGGAGAAATCACGTGTTGAGGTGGAGAAATCACGTGTGTTGAGGTAGAGAAATCACGTGTGTTGAGGTGAAAATTATGTGTGATTTAACTTGCTAAGAAAGATAAATTGAGTCAACTATATTTGCTGCGTTACTTCCACTGAGTTTATAAGCACGTTATAACGAGGTTAAAGTCTATTTATTCAGCGAGGGTAATTTAAATGGTTATGTTTGCACGCCCTCGTGTTGGTCCTGGCGGTCACAGTTCACAGCGTCCTCTTTAAAGAAGGGTCTCACGGAGGAGGTGGGCCCCAGCCTGGAGCTCTGCACTCAGACCCTCCTCAAGTCCAGAGACAATCAGAGCCACTTAGCTGTACTGTAACATCTTCTGTCTGAACTTTAGGACTGTTCAATCCTTTGTAAGCATACACATGATGCAGTATTGTTTTTTTGTGCTTCTGTCCCATTCATTGTGTCAGTACAGATCTCACACCCATCCACTCCATTGCTTCCCCTTGTTTCAGCCTCACCACCGCAGGGTGGTGGATAGATTTATTTCCCTCCAATCTTTTCCACATCTCTGCCTCTTTGACAACTGCCAGCTTCTCTTTGCAGATCCTGAAGAAAGAAGAAGCCATTCCCTGGCCTGGCACTCTGGCTATTGTTCACTCCTACATCGCCTACAAAGAAGGTGACGATTCTTTGACTCTCTCCGACATCAGCCGGGAAGAATGCTAATAATTTGAGAAACCAACATCATTAACGCAAACTGTGGCCATATCAATATGCAGTCATGTTTAAACAGACCAGACTGAAATGGAGTCACAGGGTTCAATCTAACAAAGTTGGTTGATTAATTTGAAAATGTAGAGATACCTCTAAACAGGTACATGATTTCTTGTGGTGAGACCTGTGGGTTTCGTAAATAGAGCGTTTTGTCTTCTGCAAATAAACAAAACATCTTATCGTAGTGTATTGGACAGGTTTTAATTCTGGCTGAGTTCAGTCAACAATAACAACAACAGTTACCAGCTAATATTTTGGGGGAATATAACTTATTCCTTGACTAGTTTTGTTTTTCCTTTGACTGAGATTCAACTCAAATGGCCAAACTTCTAGTTAACTAAAAACAAAAAGAATGATAGAAACTACGATGAACCGTTGTGTTTTGTGTGCTGCAGCTAAAGAAGAGGAGAAGCTGAAGCTGATGAAGTGGAGTTCTGAACTGAAGCTGGAGCGAGAGCAGCTGGAGCTCAGAGTCAAACAGCTCAGCAACTCCGTAACGGTAAGAAACAAACAGCTTCAAAACTACAAAGAAACAAACAGCTTCAAAACTACAAAGAAACAAACAGCTTCAAAACTACAAAGAAGCAACTGAAGAACTGTAAGAGCACATCATTATGTGATATGCTTACCAGGCTTAAATTATATATGTAAACGCTCACAGTTTAGAGGATAACACATCTTCTGAAACCCCTGAAGAATATCCATTTTTTTAAAGTTTAAGAATCCGTGGTGTAAGAATGTGTTCTCTCTCTCTCCCATCAGAAATGCATGGAGACCAAAAACACGATCCTGGCTCGGCAGAAAGACATGCACCTGTCTCTGGAGAAGGTCAAGCACCTGATCCGCCTCATCCAAGCCTTCAACTTCAACCAGGCTCTGAAGGAGGACGTCCAGGAGTCTGCTGCCACCGTCTCTGAAGCTGTACCAGAAGCAAACTCTGTGGAGAAAGTGAAGGCTGAGAGCTCTTCCTCCTCCACCCCCAAAACCACCAACACCACCACCAACAGCAGTAACAGTAACACTGGTGGAGAGGAGAAAGCAGAGCAGCCCGGAGCGTCAGGGAACATCCAGGCAGCCGGAAACACCGAGAGCAAGGCTGTCGTAGAGGCTACAGAGCTAACAGCAGATAACAGCCCTACTGGAGGGACGGGCATCCAGGCAGGTGATGGTTCAGGGGGAGGGGGGGAGGTTGGGGCGGGGGGTGAGGCTGTGGGAGGCGGTGACTTACCCTCTAACCTTCAGATGGAGGTTGTTTCCAACCCTGAGACTGAGATGGTCGACCTTCCTGCTCCTTCGGGGGTCTCAATGGTCGTCTCAACTGTCATTTCAACGGTCGCAACCACCAACGGTACAAACGGGACGTCTGATCCTCCGGGCAAAGACCCCCGGAGCCCCGAACACAAGAGCCCTGACCCCCGGAGCCCTGAACA
Organism: Notothenia coriiceps; assembly: GCF_000735185.1. Classification (NCBI taxonomy): domain Eukaryota; kingdom Metazoa; phylum Chordata; class Actinopteri; order Perciformes; family Nototheniidae; genus Notothenia; species Notothenia coriiceps. The sequence continues at coordinate 6,351 of NW_011339334.1, read as the reverse complement.
CAAGAGCCCTGACCCCCGGAGCCCAGAGGGAACCTGCACCACCAACAGCTTCTCTGAGAACAAGATGTCTGGCGTCACCCCTCCAGAGACGGCGGTGGAGAAGAAGCAGGAGGAGATCAGCGATGACAGCAGCAGCAACAACAACAACAACAACAAAACCTCAGAACCCTCCCAGCATTCTTTGCCAGCTCTCGTCAGCAGTTTAGACAATAAGAAGTAATGCCAGGTCTCTCCAGTGGCGGGAATTCAAACATATATATATAAAAAAAAAAAGACTTTGCTTGCGCCCGACGGTGCCCTGAAGTTGCCAATCTGTATAAATGTTGTTTGTTTGCATCGTATTGTCAGACTGTGTCAATGGTAGATATACAGCCCAGGTCACATGACTCTGGCGACGCACCAGTGTCATCATGCCAATTAGTGATAGACGTCCAGTGTGGAGATGCTCAAAGGGAGATTAATTCATCATCACACCAGTGTGTGCCTGTTAACGTGGCCCCTGTGTTCTCTGTTAGGGGTGGACAAAAAACGAGAGCATGGATCCGATCTGTCAGGGGTTACTGGTCTAAAGAAGCAGTGTTGTGATAGAGTAATGAAAAGAGAGCCTGTGCACCCCCTCGTCCCAATGAACCTAAACTTCTGCAACCCTGATACCCTCTTCCTGTGAAAACCCCTGAACCCCAACCCCCAGTCCTCCAACAATCCAATGTCACCTCCCCTATCGTCCGCCGAACATTTAGCTCTTTATTAGCTTCTAAACTGGCTGCTTTTGCAACAATTTGGTCCAGGTCCGTTATCCAATCAGACCGTAAACAATGACCATGGGTTGAGCTAGGTTGTACAAAGTGTCGTTCAAACGCAGAAAAAGTCACCAAAATGATCAGGCGCAGGCGACAGGTCGGGGGGGGGAAGTTGTTGGTGGTACGCGGATTGGTGATCCAGAAGACTAAGGTCACTCATAGACCGAAAGGGGTTCAATATTCAAAGAACAAATACTAGACCTTCTGTTGCAGGACCAAGCATCCTGACACCTTTAAACCAACCCATAACTTCCAAACTAGTGTCCAGCTGTAGACGCGTTCATTCAACCAACATACATGACCTTCCCCTCGAGAAACCAAACATTCCCCATTCATTCCTCCTGAACCCCAAAGGGTTTAGCACACTCCATACATGTTGGGAAAGCTAGAAGAATCGTTGTTTGAAGCGTCCGGACCCCGTTAAACCAACACACCCAACTTTCAAATCAGTCTGTGAACATAACGTCTGTTCATTTATTTCCCCCTTATTTGAACAATGTGATCACATGACTCCTTCTGATGTTACTCCAGATCTGCTGTAAGCTAGCTAGCTAACGTAGCTAACCTAGTCATTTCTGATTTTCTGACAAACACATGAGACGACTAACTCTGAGACAGAGACAGTTGCATCGTTTCTGAAGCTGCAGCGCGTTTGCACCTGTTTGCCACCGTACAGACAAGTTAGCGTCGCACAAAGACAATCTCACTGATGTTTTTAGACTTCTCAAACGGTCTAGAACCAGAAACCGTGTTCATTCAACAACAAAGAACCCCTCTGGTTACTAAAGACGAAACGTAGCTTCGCCAGTTCAAACATCCCGTTCCAACAACCCAAAAACCCTCTCCCAGTGGACCAATGACCAAACCCCCCGAATACTGACCCCCACACCCCTGTTCCCCTGACTTGATGCTGAAGTGTTCGGCGGGACGAGGCCAGCTGTGGCCTCACAGATGTTTCCAGTGGTGTCGGTCAAGTGTAGTGATTGAGTTTTCATTCGTGAGTCAAGTGTGTCAACTGTGAGCACTAAATGTGAAATTGCAATATTGCAATGTCAACACAAACTATATCTGGGCTGTGTTTCTTTTTATAGGAAAAGATATTCAGGTCTTCCTAGTCTTCAGAATAAGTGCTTTCTGTTCCTGAACCTGCTGGACTGGCATTATCAACACAGTGGTGATCTCTGCTTTCTGTCGAACCCTGAACTGCCAAATGATGTTGTCTCCAGATCCAGCAGGGACCAGTCCGTCTACGGAAAGATCAAATCATTGGCGTTGTGAGATGTATAGATGCGTCCCCAGATCGAGACAGGAGAGCTTACTAAACAATAACCGAGGATCTTTGGGTCTCAAAGGAACCACAAATCCTGAGATTAAAGCACAAGCTTGCTGCATCACAAAGAAGAGCTTTTTGTATGTTAATATGGAGACAGAGCATCTCTTTGTTGTGATGTGACTTATCCCCACATTGCCAATATTTTTCTAGGAGGAAATCCAAACCTCTGTGTGACATTGAAGGTGTGTTCCTGGGTTAGCATCTCTCCCTTCTCTGGAGCTCGTCTGAGTTTCTCCGCTGAATCATGACTTCTGGCTCCTCCTCCACTAACGGTGCTTTCTGTTTCTTTCTTTCTGCAATGTTGGAGCTGTTTCTGCTTAAAGTGTAGTCGTGAAAACACGAATTCACCGCTGAGAAGCCATGAAGATGATTGTCCTGAAATCATGAGAAGCTGTTTTTACTGACGGGGGGTTAGCAGCCATGCTAGTGGCCACGAGAAGGCCTCAATTTGGACATATCTCTACACCTATTGGATGAATGACGATGATATTTTGGGTGATCCGTCAATTTTTTTTATCCGCAGCCCCACGTTTAGTGAAATATCTCAACACTAGTTTTGCTAACATTTCAGATATTCGCCACCAGGCCTTTCTTCAGACGTCTCAGTGAAGGATCTCCCGGGACTATATTTTATGACCAGATTCACGTTAGCGTTGCCACTGTTAGCCTGTTAGCATGCTAACTATAGCAATTAGCTCTAACGGAAGAAGCTGCTAGCATGGCTGTAGACTCGTGTTAGGATGACATTCTTAAATAATATTAATAAATGACAAAACTACAATGTGTTCCCGTGCAACAGAACTGCTTTTATAGAGTGCTATGGCTGTCTTAAACGTGGGAATTAAAGTTAAAAAAAAATACAACAAACTACTTCCTGTCTGAAACTAAGCCAGCGTTGAATGGTCCTGAGTTTCCTCCGTTAGATTCAGAGGATTCTCCCGGACGATGCGTTTCTGCTGCGTGGGAACGTGGTTCTGTAGTCGTGAGCGCAGCGGTGAATACGATGTGTGGCGACTTTAAAAACAAGGTGTTACATGTGTCTTTTTTTATCATATCATATTGTACCAACATATCTAACACACCACGTTTTGAGTTTCTGACGTCAGCTGTACAAACTGCCTTCATCAGGAGATCCAGAGCAGAAGAGAGGGTTTCTACGACGAGGACAACAGGAAGTGGACCTTTGTTCCTCCTGATTCTTGATTGTTCGGTTTTAAACGGTTCTCTTTGCCCCCCCCCCCTCTGTACAGTAGGTACCTCGAGTGCCTTTTCTTCAAACAGCAGATAATATTTGTCTCTTGACTTGCACTGTGACTTGTAGAAACCTCCCCCAGCTCTTCACTTCCTCAGGCAACGGAAACATCATTTTCATATTTCTTCGTTTCTTCTCGACCACATTGTGTTTCCTCGTTGTTTTTTATTATTATAGGAGTTGCCTTAAATGTGTTTTATTTTCCTTCCTGAGCGCGGAGAGATCCCAGCCTGGTGGATGTGGTGGATGTGGTGGCGGGGGAATCACTCCAGAGAGAGATTAATGGGATGTTTGACAGCCGGACGTTTGGCGATGCACTTTTTGTTTCGACCAGTATTATTGATATTATTGATATTATTATGGGCGTGTAGGAAAACAAAAAACAAGGATCCGTCATGAATCTAGAGACTCGTTCCCCTCCCTCTTCGTTCCCTCGATGCCGTGGTTCCTCGTCTTGTGTTTCTGGATTTTCTGCTTAAAACAAGCTAACCGCGGCGCGCAGACCTGTCCTAGCATGCCTTCTTATGCAAATTTTATACCAGATTTGTCAAACCTTTTTTAAATATGCATTTGTTTTTTAACTTCTTTTTTTATGTGAAACTCAAGTCACCTTTATTCCGTTGAACATTGTGCAGTTTGGGTGTTTCTCGTTTCTTCCTGACGTCGTGTTTAGACTTTCATTTGGACTCGGCTAACGCACCATGCTGAATGTTTGGGCTGGGCGGGGCTTTTTTTATTGAGTTATCCTATTTGGTCTAAAAAGTGAATTTATCCGAAGAGAACGGCTAAATGCTTTTCTATTGGAAAGCATTTTGAAAAACGAAAGCCCCAAGAGGCGAGGAAAAATAAAAATCTGTTGGTGCGTTTTTTAAGAATCTGATCTGAATTGTTTTATGATTATGATTCAAGAAAATTTCAATGAGTGTTTTGCTAATCAACAAAAAGTGTTTATTTTAAATCCTCTTTGAAACAGGTGGATGAACTCGGCGGTTCCTTTATTTCATCTGTGAAAATAGGTGGAAAAAATAAATGTACGGGTAATTTTAGATGAGTGTTTGTTGTTGTAATACTCATTTTGACCATAAGAGGTTGAAGTACTCTCCTGTTTCAAACACTTGTTCTTCATGGTAGTTTTTAAATCACTTCATGATCTCTAAACACACATACGAATATGTAAATATAATATATACTTCACCTCTTGTGGTTTAAATTAGTATTACATTTAAAATACTGGTTAAAAAATGTTTTTCATAGATTAAAAAATAGGTTTTTATTAGCTTAGTATGTGTTGTTGTAATACTCCTTTTGACCACAAGAGGCTGTGACTTCATGCTCCCTAAACACAATATATAAATATAAAATATACTTCACCTATTATGGATTACATTAGTATTGCATCAATAAAAACTGGCAAAAATAAGTCAAGGATAATTGTATTAGATGAGTGTTTGTTGTTGCAATACTCATTTTGACCACAAGTGGCTGAAATGCTCGCCCATGTCCTTTATACTAAAAAAACAACCTGTTCGTTTTTGTGTTTTTTTAATTACTTAATGCCCTCTAATCACACATACTAATACTTAAATAGAACATATACTTCACCTCTTGTGGTTTAAATTAGTATTACATCAAAGAAACTGGGGGATCACTTAGGGATTGTTGTTGTAATACTCCTTTTGACCACAAGAGGCTGAAGAACTCGCCCATGTTCTTAACACTAAAAAACCTGTTAATTTGTGTGTTTTGTAATGACTTCATGCTCCCTAAACACAATATAGAAATACATACATATAATATATACTTCACCTCTTGTGGTTTAGATTAGTATTACATCAATAAAAACTGCCAAAAAAATTATTAGATGGGTGTTTGTTGTAATACTCATTTTGACCACAAGAGGCTGAAGAACTCGCCCATGTTCTTAACACTAAAAAACCTGTTCATTTGTGTGTTTTGTAATGACTTCATGCTCTCTGAACACAACATAGAAATGAATTAATGTAACATATACTTCACCTCTTGTGGTTTAAATTAGTATTACATCTAAAAAACTGGGGGAAAGTGTGTTCGCTTGGAGTTTGTTGTTATAATGCTCCTTTTGACCACAAGAGGCTGAAGTACTTGCCCATGTTCTTTATATTTAACTATATACAAATACATAAATATAACATATACTTCACCTCTTGTGATATGAGTATTACATCAGTTGCACAATTTAACAAATGGCAACAAAAACAATCTGCTTTTTCCCCACTTGTTTCACAAAAGGAAAAAGATAAACGTAGGAACATTTTAACCTTTTAAGTTCTGAACACAAATGCGTCACCTTTTTATTTTTGCCCCTCCGAGCCTCCGTACATTTTCTGCAATTGATGCATATCGTTTATTATAATTTGACGCTCATCTCGTGGATTCTTTTGAAAGCAGTTCTTTATTTTAACGAACGATCAAGTCCTGATTGTGGCCTTCTAGTATTGTGTGGAGACATCGACCCGCTGTCCATCCCGTCCGGATCCAACTGTTCGCCCCGAGCTTCTTACCTCGTCGTCCACGGCTAATCCATCGGGGGTGTTGAGTGCAACAAAAAAAAAAAACACAAAATAAAGTCTTTTTTTATCTTCCATACGGTGAGGCATTGTAGCGACGGAGAGGTCACCCGGTGTGCTGAATAATGTGTAGGAATTACACACTCTGAATATTTGTATAATTGTTTGTATTTTTTCATAATGATTTTGGAAAGGAATGTGTTTATTTTTTTGACTTGTGTTCCAGACGTGTCTTCTGTTGGCCTGACATGGGGGCGGTCTGCTGGGATTCTTACCTCTGTATTGAGCCTATTCTTCTGTGATGACTTCTTTGTATGCAGTGTTTAGGAAATACTGTGGGGAACAAGGGGAGGAGTTGATATTAGGAGCATTTGATCAATTTGTATTTATTATTTTATCATTTTGTAATAATTGTGAAAA
>NW_011339333.1:0-20370 GCF_000735185.1 Notothenia coriiceps | reverse complement strand
AGGTGCTTATTTTGAATGATGCATGCGGCGTAACGCAAGCTATTTATAGGGGGTAAATTCCCTGACGCTGACGTCAAGATCACCAGCCAATCAGGATTGGCGTAATGAGATTGATGCTTCTGTTTGCTCCACGATGAGGCGCATCCCATAGTGAGACATCTCACTTCATGTTACTCTGAGAACTGGGGTTACGTAAGTAACCTATAGTTTGATGTCTATGTCTGGACCGCTGCGTCAAAAAGGAGGGCTTCTGCCCCGTTACTTCTCCGCTGCTTTCTTGTTCCAGCCCAACGATATACTGTTTTTCTCAGACGCGGAGGGATACTGACTTGTTGTGAAAAGTAATTTACAATTCTACCCGTTGTATACGCTCAGTATATCACGGCTAAGAACCAATCAGATTGCTTGATTTGACTTGTCCGTTTTATAATGTTTTTTAACGGACGTTGTCTGATTATATAATCATATGCCGGGCCGCTAGTGTCTGTTGATCTCCAGATTAACAGCAGCATGAGAATAACCTGCCAAAAGTGCCGATGCTCCATGGCGGAGGCTCCGCTAGAAATTGCCGGGATTTGAGTTTTCACCCCCTTAATGTCTGACCAATGGTTGAACGGCATTTCCGAGCACATGACTTGTGTTTAAAGTTTATAGTCCGTTTGAGTTTTTCCCGTGTGAACGCAAACCGAACCTTCTGAAAAATGAAACAATGTAACAAACTGTGTATGGTGCGCACCAGAGAGCGGACTATTAGGTGTGAATGCACCCTTAAGTATCTTAAATCTTTTCACCACTTATTGTAATTATGGTTATACTGGTGTTAAACGATTTCATATAATATTTTTTATTACTATTATAGTAGTGGCAGTAGTATGCCTATTCGTATTTGTATTAGTATTATTTACCATTATGTTATTAGTATTATTATTATTATTATTATTATTATTATTAGTAGCCTTCTAATAAAATATTTGCATTATTGCGTTATTTGATTTACTTGCACTAATATCTGTGTTATTGTGTTGCACTGTTGGAGGAGCCTGTGACCTAAGAATGTAATTGTCATAACTACACTCACTGTAGCTATATAGGCTATGACAATAAAAGCCTTGAATCTTGTGTCACTACGTCGGTCCTGCCGCCGGGGGGCGCGGTGGCTCTCTGCGGTGGATCCGGCGGAGGGAGGGGGCAACGGAGCAGCAGAGGGAGGGGGCATAGAGGCAGATCAGCGGCGCCACACTCTCAGCCCACAGTTCCAGAGGAGACCCAAATACTTCAGTCTGTCAGACAACGTTTCTGTCGAGCTCGGGTAACAAAACAAGCGGAGCAGGACCCGTCTCACTCTCCGGGACAGATTATCAGATTATTACCAGGACGCGTTCCCGCTCTATTCCCCGGGACGTCAACTCACCCTCCGCTCTCAGGATACAAGTTATTTACAGCAGCGAAACGGAGATCCTGGAAGATGGGTCCAGTCCCCGCGATATCAGTCCTTCTTTTGGGCATTGTGGTTCCAGCGCTGGCCGGCTACATTGAGGTATGTACAGCTTTCTGATCCATTCTGTGCCAGGCTATCCTGACTCGGATCAAAACGCCAGTGTTGCATTCAAAAGCAAATCTCTTTGGCCTGGATTTATCCCCATGAGGCATACGCTCTGTGGAAATAACAGTTTTATCTCGCTTGATGTTTCCCACACTAGAGTAAAATAATATTGAGGGATCAGATTGATTTCTGTTACTCATGAAATTATTTACATAATACTTTTACTGTATAGTTCAAAGGGTTCAAACGTGTTCCTTAAGGCTGGCATCATATCGGAGATGCAGTTAAATATTAATAGGCTTGCTTTCAGGTCATTCGTCAGCTCTGATTTGCAGTTTGTTGATGTGAGTGGAGCGGTCTGAAGAGCACGTAGGAAGAATTACAGCAGGGTTTGCTGCAGAGATCAAATGAAAGACAGCAGGCGCTTTGTCGGGCCTTTGGGGACACACAGGACTCCTGCACTGGATCACAACTGGAGCCTATACTTCCTGCTGTGTGTTACAGTGGGGTCCATCATGTGTGTGTATAATTTATTCTCAGAACAAGGAGGAGGAAATTCTTTATTTATGCATTTTCATACTCCAGTTTTTTTTTATGTCAACAGGTTGGCCCCCCTGTGATGCAGGCAGACACCTTTTTAATACTTAATTGTGATTTATTTGTAGTCCTTATTACAATTCGAACCATTTGTCAGATACACACTCCTTTCTAACCTGATGTCCTATTTCCCTGCTGGCTCACCGGTTATTGTCCTGGTGCCTGCAGTGTCAGACATGTGTGTCATCGGGTAACAATGCACCCATTTTCAGAGCAAACAAACCCCCCCCCACACCACTGCCACCCCCCAGAGAGTAAACACAAGTGTTCCTGCTCACAGCTGAAGCACCCATGACAAAACACTTTAACAAGACGTCTCCTCCTGCCACTGTTGTGCATAGTGCTTATCAGAGAATGTTTCTCCCTCTCCTGCATTTGCGACAAAAGCCTCGGCCATTTTGAGGCAGTATTGGCTGCCATTGTGTTGGGGGGGAAATAATGGTTATTATGTCCTCAACAAATCCATGCTGCAGCTGCAGAGTCTCTAACAAATGACCTGTCCCCTCTGCAGGGAGCCTCTGCTGCACAGATGTTCAGATCGACACTGGACAGACTCTCCTGAGATGATTGAATGATGAAATCAATGCTTTTTCCTGATCAGTCACCCAGATTAAATGGAGAAGTGTATGGTGGCTGCTGTCCGCCATGACTTCAGGGCGCATGCTGAGGATTCCTGTGGCTTTAGTCAATGGCTGACCTGCAGGACAGGGCTTTCTTTGTTTGATATGGCATTTTTATTTGCATAGAATATGGATATTCCCTTTTTCTTGCACCAGCCTAATTTGCCTCCAAATGAACTACAGGGAACTGAGGCCTAGATGCTCACGTTGAAAAGTAGAACCTTTAGCATATTTAAGGTAGAACACAAATATGAACACAACTGAGCTGGATCAAAGAAAAACAAATCCAAAGCAGACTTTCTTTTAGGTTACATCTAACATACGGACATCTTAGCACAACTTCACCTAAAATGACCATATCGATAACTCATCCTGTGTTATTTTGAATTATTGAACAAAACGTTGTTGTTCTTGAATGCCTGTTCTTGGACGATGAATCAAAAAAAGAAAAGTCTTGTTGAAGTTGATTAAATTGGGGCCCATTTTAAAGGGCAAACAAAACATCAGTTTACATCTCTCAGACAGCACTTGTTGCCGTGTCATCCAAGTCTCATTTATCTAGTTGTATGCTCACTACTTCTCAAGGGCATGGATTTTCTCTCAAATCGTGCCATTTCAAACACACACTGCATGGACGAGCAGTGTGCCTTTGCCAGTGCTTGACTGTATGTAAAACTGTTTAAAACACTAAAGCTTTTGTGTCTTCAATTGACTCGATTGTGGTTGTTTCTTCACCATTAAAGCATGAGACATGTTCTTCACCAATTCAAGGTCACACAAAGCTGAGCAATTGAGACACAAATGGTCTTTGTGGGTGAAGTATTCCTTTTAACTTATTAAAGGGTTACACATTCACAAAGTGCTGCTTCATTCAAGCATCAAGTTAAACATCAACGTGTCATTCTCCCAACAAGACACCAATGCTGTGTTGTTTCTCTGTCCTGTGTAGTTCTCATTTGTTTCGAACCATGTCACGACTGGACAGCCAGATACTCTTGTTGTCAGTGAAGCTGCTGGTGTGTGCGGACTGAGTTAGACATTTCTGTGCTGCCACGCAGACTGAACGCACTCCTCTGGACCTTGAGCTTGAATTTACGAGCCGGTGAGAACTCCTGTGAGACGCTGGCTGGTGGTCAGGGATGGTTTATTCCCTCTCCTCCACCTCTCTCCTCTCATTGTTCCTCATCTCTTTGTGCACTGCGATTGTCGAGGTGTCATTGGACCAGAGCGGCCCTCTTGTTTCTCCTTTTTGCAAGCCTTCTGCGGCTACTTCAGCTGTGTAAACGCATGTATTTTGTCGGATACTTGTGAGATTTCCAGATAGTGAGCATTTGCTTCTTCAGCTGTGTTCCCCCGCATCTCATCTGAGCATCTCTGTATCATAGGCTTTATAGTATGCACTGGCTTCAAGAGGTTTTTGCCTTAGCTCACCACTACATTTCATATCCCTCCAAAGCAAATGTTTTATTTCAATGTCACTCACTTGAGGAACATCCATGGTGAGAAGCTGTGTTATTCAGAAATATGGCGCAGGGTAGAACCGCACAGCAGGTTTACCCGGGGAATTGCTTCATTCTGAGGCATTTGCTCATATGACTCCCACTGGATTAATGAAATACAGAATATCAGTTAATGCATTCAGTACATGTTATTCTCTCCTGATTTAAGCATAAGAGATTACCACAGTCCTGACCAAAACAGTATGAAAACGTCAGAGCATTACGAACACAACATCAGATATTTGTGCCTGTCATAACATCCCAAAACATTTTTGTGTCAAGTTATGTAAACACACTTCTAAATTCGAGATGGAGCTTGTATGGATCTGACTTTATGCTGGAGGACTGACTTTATAGGGTTTCTTTGCAAATATAAGCGATTCAAAGTTGCTCTTGAGAAATGGAAAAGCAGATCCAATCACCTGAAGTGCAGAAATCCTACTTGTGCACAGAGAGAAGGAGAACAAACCCACCCAATGTATTTTAGAGCCACTTATTGGTCTCTGGTTTCAGTCCTCTTGCAGCAGAGTTTTTCCTCTTATCATCTTAAGTCTGTGTTCGCGCTGTGCGTGCTTGAAGGCGAGCGTTGATATTAAAGTGAGCTGCTGTGTGCCTCCGTGTGTATTTGCTCTGGATATTGGCTGATAGTGAACAATTGCAAAATGAATTCCCAGAGGTGGCTGTGATTGTCGGGGAGGGTGCTATCTGGCTGTCCGTTAGCAAGGCTGAATGATTCCCTATGAGGGCCTTTTGTGTGGCCCTGAATAGCCGGGACAACCCAGGGCGTTGCTACAATACAGAGGTGATCAAGATACTGGGCAACGACAGACAGTTGGTGACTTTTCACGCCTGAAAAAACCCCCCAAAACAACAAGGAGAAACACTTGCGTTTGATAATGATCTCTCAATTCATTGTTGTGTGTGGCGGAGGTTTTTTCCACTCGCCTCTAGATGCACAGATAGCCTCTTTGACTTCCACGTTGTGCCGTGTCAATCAAGTTGAAGGCAGCAGCACGTGCCCCATCAGCTTAGAATCAGCGTCGCCCGCCCTTGAAATGGTAGATTAATGTCTAAAATCGCGCTTTCAATTGTTGGGACAGCCCCGTATCCCTGTGAATCCTCTTAGCGACAAGAAACATAGATCGGCGCAGGGAAAGGTACTAATCCCAGAGCCCTACCTTTTTCTCCGGCTGCTAATACACACACTTACACCCCCACTCTCTCAGTCAAACCTTCATTTCCAAGCCCTGCAGAGAGAAAATGTCTTCAATAAAAAATATCAATGGTGTTCGCTCAATATTGAAGTCTCTATGACTAACAGTATAGTGAAAAAATGACTCAACCGATAATTGTATTAGGTTAGTTGAAAGCAATAATATTACGTTTAAATAAGAAATATTATGTCCAACTTAGCATTATTGCTTTCAACTAACCTAATACAATTATGTGTCATCTGTTGATATAATACATTTAAAGTCAACGGTTCATTTTTTCCAGTGTAGGAAGGCTTTTCTGATTGCCTTCATTTCCTCAAAGACACCTTCCCACTACTGTGCCCTTCTTCCGTCTGTTTCTCCGCTTTCTTTTCAATGCCATGGCTGTTTCTTCCTTCCAAGCCCTTGCATGTCTCCTGGAGCGATTCCATCGACCGACACGCTCTCGGCTCATCCCTGGGATTTAAATAGAGAGGCCTCATCAAGAGGGCCTTGTTCTCACGATGCTAGGCTTTGTCTCCCAGGCTCTAATTATCGCACGTGAGCCAGAGTTGCCTACTTCTTTTTTGCAACTGGAAATCTTCGTGTGTCTGCCTATTCAATGTGTGTGTGTCTGAATCCTCGTGCAGCTAAGCTCATCACATATTTAGTCCGTCTTTTCTCGCTGATAGATCCTAGGCGGCTGGGACTTGGAGTGAGTGGGTTCAAAACGACACACTCATGACTGCACAGCGCTAAAGTTGCACCAGGCCTCCCGCCATATGTAGGCCAATCTGCCCAGCCTTCACAATCTTCCCGTGTGTGCGCAGCCAATGTGAGCGCCACTACACCTGAGTCTGTGTTTTTTCGTTGAAAATAGCTCGGCTCAGCACGGCTGCATGAGAATTCCTTTTGTTGGTTTATATGCCACAGTGCCCAGGAATGCATAGCCCGAAGTGCAAACGGCTCGCTGTATTGTGCTGCTCCCTCCCTGTTATAGCGCGAAAGAGGGACTGTACACAAATTGTGTACAAAAACATCCCCTTTAATCCCTTTGAGAGGAGCCCTGGCATTTCAGACTTTATTTTTTAATGTGCTTTCTGTTTGAGAATGAGAAGACAGTCAACATAGGTGGGTTAAACCCTGTCACCCCCCCCCCCCCCCCCCCCTTCTCAGTGTGCGTGTGTGCGTCCCTGTGGCTCAGTGAGTCACTCTTGCTGCTTGGGCTTTTCTTCCCATGAATAAAATATCTGCTGTGCTATCTGAGTTATACTGCACTTGCACCTCTGTTTAAGTCTCTTCCTCAGTCCCTGTCGCTCCATATGGACCGTCTACTGTCCCCCCCTTTTCTTACTCAGGTGTGTAGCTCTCCCTTTTGTTAGATCAGTGAGTCACACGCAGGCTCCGGCGCAGCTTGTGCACTGATTTGTTTGCGTTTCTTTCCCTTGCACAAAGTCAAAGAGAATGGAGGACGGCAGCTACAAAATCAAAGTCTGTTTAACTGAGAGCCAGGCATTGTTTCCTGCACCAGAAAATCTAAGAGCATAAATTACTCAATGGCTGTTTCTACCCGTGTTTGAACCCATCTTCCACTGGATTTATCTGTCTTTTCGTACAAGAGCATTCGAATCAGACCCAGTGTCACAATCTTCACTTATAATTGATATGTTTTGTTCGTAGCGCTTTGTTGAATTATTTGTCCCTTTGCTGTGTGAGAGCTGGATGAGTCTGTGTGTCTCTGTGCTGATTTTTTTTTATAGAATGCACGCTGGAAGGACTTTCTTTGTTGGTGTCTTGGCGTCATGCTAAGGGTGCTCTGGGGCGTGATTGAGGACTGTCAGAGCCACCGTTACTGTTTTTGTGGTGTTTTGAGAGCAGTTAGAAGTCCTTCTCGTTACTTATCTGTATGCACATGTATAATCAAAGCTTGCCATAGTTTTATAGCTAAGGAGAATGGGGAAAGGAGGCGGTGCTGGCAGGCTGTCTGACTGTTATGGTGCTCTGTTTTGCTGAGCAACGCTGCACAAATACGCCTCACCCTGCCAGGGAAAACAAAGCATGCCTCCTCCCTTTCTTACCGAGCTTCCTTCTTACCCCTGCTCTGTTTACCCCCCTGCTTGTAGTGGAAATGGTATCATCCAGACCTGAACCAAGAGAAGCTTGAAGTCCATCCTGTTTCTTTCCCCCCCCCCCTAAAGTGGATCCTTTCCCCCTCAAGAGAGTAGGGGGAAATGAAAATGTCATAGCAGTAAGAGATAGAAGCAGCGCAGTGTAACTATACCCCCAGCGAGAGGCCTGTGCTGCTGCCGCTGGTACTCAAGCATTGTTAGCAGCCTGTCTGATACAGCATTTTCTCAAGGAGAAGGTAGCCAAGGACAAACAGCAGCTCTGTAGTGGGTCCACTTGGGACACAGACAGATCAAGGAGGGGACTTCACCTTCGATGGAGGGAGACGCTAGCGTTTCACCTTGAACGTCTGAGGAAAAAATAGATTTTCCTTTGAGTCTACCCCCTACTCATCTTTAAGCTCTTGCCTCCATGCACTGTAATTAATTCAATGAGAGGTGTTGATGCATGATGAAGAGCCTTCAGATCCCTCAGAAGCAATAACAGGAAGGAGGCTTGTGCATTGTATACTTTAAGGAGAAGGCAAAAATGTAAATGAGAGTGAGAGCCCGGCTGGAATTCATCGGACATCATTTCCTCGGTCTAAAATAGAATGCCCCCGATGACTGAGTGGGTGAAATTAATGTAGCTTGGATGCTAGCAGGAAACCCTGGGAAATAAAGGACGCTCATAGATACAAACAGACTGTGACACACACTGTATCATTTCACATAAGCATATGCAGCAACTCCCTCTGCTGCCTCAGTCTGCATTTCCCTTGCATCAACTGTACATACTGTAAGTCTTCAGGAATGCAGTTTTAATATGCAGAAACCTCGCAAGAGTCTAAAGAGTAGAACAGACAGTTGGGCTGCAAGTTATTTTAATTTCAACATCGATTAAGTTATTGCTGTATCATGTTTTTAATGGGGCTCTTTTATGCTTTTATTGGTTTTCCCTTTCCTGTAGTGTGTTTATATAGGATTGTATGTAAATGGTCTGCAAAGGCTAAAATTGGAATCCTTTGTTTTCATCAGTAACATAGTGACATGTGACACTCACTTCTATTGGCTAGCGCTCCAACACATTGTACGTGATAGGGTAAGGGGCGGGACATCTTTAAGTGGTTGACCAATCACAACAGAGCGTTCCAGCTAACCAATCAGAGCAGACTGGGCTCTGGTTTCAGACAGAGCGATCGGAGCATCCCTATTAAGAAGCTGTAGCCGGCTAATATTTGGCTTTTATTGCTTGATAAATAACTCAAAATGACCAGCTATTGTCTGTTGATTGACTAATCTTTCAAATAAATACTATCTGCACTGTAATGTTTCCCACGCATATCACATTGAGTGTGTATTTGTGTGCTCTGTACGCTCAAGGGACTGTCATGGCAACATATTTAGCATTCTGCACCAGACCTCCCTTCACCCAGATCAGGCAATGGCTGAGCTATGACCCTGATATTAGTGTCCTTATCTTTTTTCTTTTTTTTTCTTAATTCTGAAACTAATGACCAGTAGAGGTTTTTATTATGTATCCCGAGAATGTATCATAAGCCATTAGCACTGTAACATCCGTTGGAACAGAATCCTAGAGCAACAACTGTTGTGCACCAAACCTTGAAAGCGCTGTCAGATCGGGAGCTGAAGGACTACCCATGTCATTTGACTTCATGTGCGAATTCCTTCTTACAGCCATTTCCATTTAACATTATAGAAGCACTTTTTTCAACAAAGCCGCAGCTCAGGAATGCTGCAGCTGTGCACCTCCATAAGCCATTATGATCTGAGATAAAAAGCAATCAAGCACTCGGGAGGATTCCATTAGTTTGATGAGATATGAATATCGCTCCGAGCGCACATCTGAAATAGTCTGCTGTTTTCAGACAAACCCATTAAAAGTCATTTGATCTTCTGCGGCTAATTATAGAGCCTTCTGAGCAGCGAGCCGCCTTCACCGGACTCCACCCCCTACCGTTCCCCACCTACCCTCTAACCGGTCCCTTCAGTGTTCATCACATCCCGTCCTTATGTTTCAGGAACCTATTTAGCTCCACTGCGCTATTATTGAAGCACGGAAGCTGACAGGCGGCCCAGTCATGCGAGGGCACGGGGATTTGTCTGCCTGCCGACGTGCTGGTTTGGATTTGGGATCTAGAAGGAAGCAGCAGCGGGGTCCGACTTGTGCTGCACACTTTAGGGGAAGACACAGGAGGTGGGGGAGCAAGGTCAATCGATTGACAAAAAGGGGTTGTAGCAGTGAGGCTCAGAGGTGGATCCTCCTGCTGTGAAGTCTGTGTCTTCTCTCCGTAGAGACATGACTGATTAGCTGTCGGCCTCAGCATGTCTCACTAGAGTTATACTCCTCACTAGTCTGATGAAAACCCTCTGCCCTCCCCCAGAAGAGAAGCAAAGGGAGGGAAGAGCCAGGATTAATGACAGATAAGCATATCTACATTACATCCATCATCTTCCCCTGGTAAAGATGGCCTCCCTTGCATCGCCGCGAGCCTCGTAGGCTAATGCAGACACGTGGGCTGCGTCTCTGCTCCACTGCTCGGTGTCAGCAGGGGGAGGAAGGAGCAGGGAGCTCTGCAATCAGAGCGCAGATTCATTTAAAATCAACTTGGGTGGTCACAGGAGAGTGGCACCGCACGCAGTCAAACTCAGCTGCCCTCCATAACTTACTTCCAAGTGGTAATCAGTGTCAGGTTGAGGGGAAATTGTAATTCAACCTTGTACAAGGGTGATGAAAAGTGATTTTTTTTTGTTAACATCATCTCGATAGGGCATGTGAATTGGAAAATGTGAATGATAAAAGCAATTTCACTGGCTTGACAAAAAGATTCAGATTTGAAAAATTGTCAGGGTTTGAAATTGGGGAAATCGGCCTACATGATGTGTTTTTGCCTGACAACTAGAATGGCACCCAAAAACAGAAGACTTCAGGTCAATGCGGCACTCACCTGCATTTTGGTGTTCCCATTCTCTGGGTTGGGTGGTTTTTCTCCGGGCTTTGGTTTGTTCTTGAGCTTTAATTAGTTATCATGAAATCACAAGGACACTACAAAGAAGCCATATTGTTTTTTTATTGCTCATAATATTCAACACTTAGCTGTTGCAAAACTCCTATAGTCGAAAACTATTTGTTTCAGATTATTTAGCAACACTGAATGCATCACATGCAAATCCAGCAATCCTAACAAAACCAATAGGTATATCCTGGTTATTTCCCAAAATTGCATGTAAATCGGGGCCAGTCATTTATCCATAATCATGCTGTCAGAATTGAAAATATGATCCCCTTGAAGGAGGAAATTACCCAAATTGTCAATTAATATATTGTCCATAAATCTTTGGACTAATGGTGCATCATTACTCTCAGATATGTCCGAGTATAATGTGGCTGCTTGACTTTGTTGCTGTGGTTTGGTAGTATCGAGTCCAAAGATGTTAAAATGAGTTCCGGCATCAAAGTCAACCACCTGGTATCGTATCATCGATGGTAGGGTCAACAACTTCGTCCTCTCTTTCAGCGAGTACATCTGTCACCTACTATCATTTCATGTTGGCAGATCATGGAAACATTGCTTGTCCTTGATCCCCTCCTCTGTCCTGCAGTTCTCTGGCTGCTCTCCTGCTCGAGCGTGCCCTCGCCACAACTCATGGCTGCCTTGTAGCGACTGCATGTGATATTTTCTACAGTGTCCTTGAAACAGCTTTCCCCCGCCTGCTCTCAATGTCAGCTCCTACTGAACAGCATATCCCCCCACAGTCCCTCCAATTTCGACACAGTGTGCTTCCTCTCCTCTTCTCATGCAGCTGACTCTACTGCAGCACACACTTTAGGACCAAATGTCTATATTATGTCTTCGTTTGTTCACTGGAACACTCTGTCCTTGTGATTCCCTCACCTCTGTCTCCTATCACTCCACTATCTCTCTATTTACACCTCTCACCTCTCTCCCTCCTCGCTTCCCTAATTTCTCTTTTGCTTGCTCAACAATTACGTGCTTATTAAGTGTGGGGCTGAGAGAGACGTCAGTGACAGGGCTGGGGGCCTCGCCGAGGTTCCCTGTTACTATTGTCCCTTTTATTGACAAGTCTGCCAGCCCGCCTGGTCCTGAGGAGCGGCGGCGTGGTGCTGCATGCTGATGAGAGTCATACAGCAGGAAAATGAAGGAGAGGGAGTGGCGGGAGGAAGGAAGGATGCGGCAATGTGTTTTCACTCAACTTGGCGGGTACCAGTGGTGTAGAGTAACTAAGTAGATTTACTCAAGTTCTGGACTTAAGTACAATTTTGAGGTACTTGTGCTTTATTCGAGTATTTTAATGGTGCTACTTTGTACTTCTACTCCACTACAAGTCATGGGTAAATCGTTTACTTTTACTCCACTAAATGTAATAATTGAATTAGTTACTTTGCAGATTTCAATTAAATATTGATAACCTTACAGTATACAAAGTGATTCAAATTAGCTTCACCTTGACCTGCTTTAATGCCGACATATTTATAATCAGAACATATGATATATATTATTTTGAAACGGGCCAACGAGTACTTTTACTTTTGGTACTTTAAGTAGATTTTGATGCAAATACTTTTCTACTTTTAACTTGTGTAACATTTTGAATACAGGACTTTTACTTGTGACAGAATATTCCTTCATTCTAGTACCTTTTACTTAAGTACAATATTTGAGTACTTTTCCCACTTCTGGCGGGTATGAGAAAGAGAGAAGTGAGCCCAGGTCATTCCTTCCAAATCCCCTCTCGTCAGCGCGAGAGATTAGGCGTCTGTGCTCTCCGGCCGACCAGAGACAGGCACACTCCGGTCTCTAATCCTCCTCTTTTAGACTGCTGAGAGTGCAGTACAAAGTGGGGGGAAGAGTCGGCGTCCACATAAAGCGCCCCGCAGAAAACACAGGCCCATAGTTCAAAACAAACTGAGCCCCGGCTAACCATCGCCTAAGCCCTTAAATCTCCTGTGTAGCCAACGACAGAGCCGAGCCTACCGCCACATTTTTCCCGCCCAGCTATCGCTTCCCAACAGACGCTCTCTCCGTCACATCACCTGAAATCCCCCACAGGAAGCCAGCACTGTGTCAGAAACACCCCTGCAACCCTCATTAGCTTCTCTGCTGTAGTAAAGCTAGGCAACAACAGCGATACACACACACACACACACACACACACACACACACACACACACACACACACACACACACACACACACACACACACACCAATAAAGCCTATCCCTGTCCTCCCGGCTATAGACCTCCCACCCAGTGCAAAGAGTCTTTTAATAAATGGGACAGGCAATGGCCAATTTAATCATGCTAATGTATATGTTACAGTGGGCGGCCTATCGGATATCTGATCTCCATATCCGCTCGCTGGAAGCAGAAGCTGCAGGAGGAAGAATGGGAAAAGGGGGGGAAAGGAAGTGATGAAGTGAAAACTAGATGATTTAGTCTTGTGATCCAGGTAATGAAGACAGCAGCTCTGATTCCAAGCAAAGAGAGACAAAGGAAACAGGGGAGATCATTAGGCAAAGCGAGTGTTTTGCCTAATGATCCGAGGCATAAATGGGGAAATGTCAATTTGATGTTAAATGCATTGTTTGCACTTAGTGGCAAGGCTAGTTGTTCCAGCTATTTTAGTCATACACATCTGGCACAGTGATGAATGTAATCCGCTCTAGGCCACGTGGACGGTAAGCCCGGATAGAGAGGGCTGAGGGGGTCGCCTGCTCACATGGCTCCATACAGACGGAGAGTACAGAGAGGTAGAGATAGCACGAGGAGATGGGAGCACAAAGAGTTTACCAGAATGCTCAAAGAGAATCAAGATGAAAGGAGGGATATGGAGGGGTTGCGCATGCAGAGAGCTTTTAGTGGGCAGACGGGAACAATGTGTGATTGTACTGACAGCAGCCTGAGGAAGATGCAGGCATGGTCAAACATATTGTAAGCACACCTATGCTGCTGCAAGACAGATCTCCTAAAAATGGACCTCAATCATCACAGTCCTCGGGTCATTAACGCGAAATGAAAAGCAATTATCTTCTTCCTGCAAGATATAGTTCCGTACACTCCGGGGCTTTATTTTTGCAAACTTGCACCTGCGTAGCTTAGCAACTAAACAACAAGCTCTGGGTAAAACCCTCCGTGTAATTATCTCTTTATCGCAGCAGCTCAGAGTTATCACTTATTTCTCCGTTGACTGACTTTAATGCCTAACCTTCTTTGCAAACACACCTCAAGCTTTTACCTTCTCTCGTCTTTATTGTATTTCCATATCATTTGATATTGGCTCAAATTCAATAACCCCTTTTTAATAAACCACAGTAGCTATTAACAATTTATAGAGCCTTACGCTTTCTTTCTTTCTCTTTTAAAAGCTGTTGTGACATCTCATCGCTCACGCCAACAAGAAGGAGAAGCAGATCATCATCACGATAAATCATTTTAAGGTAGTTCAGCGATAGATTAAGGAGTTCTATTGAGTTTTATTGGGTTAAAGTCATAATCACCTGCCCTGCCTCTACACTCAATCCCATATTCTAGTTTTTTATATGTTGTCGTTTGCCATCAGGATTGAACAATGATTGGACTAACAAGGAAGCTGAAGTCAAGCCTTTGCCATCACTTGACAAGGCTCTTCCCAAATGATACTGTGTATACTGGAAATAGTGCACTTCGATCATACTCAAAACAAACATGTTCCCTTGCCGCTTCCTCGTCTTCATCCCCTCTCCTCTTCCTCCTGCTACTCAGCTAGCTATATCCAACTCTGTATCTACTGCATCCAACCAAATCCAATGTTATGATGGCTGTGTATGACCCCTTAAGGCTGTGGTTGATAGGGCTGTAGAGATAGACTCGGAGGAGTAATATTCCACGGAGATGGGGGAAATCTGTATCGAGAGGGGCCTTAGGGGAAATGGCTCTGCTTTCCTCTCTTCAACCACCTGTCTGTTAAATACAAAAGTAATGACACACAGGAGTAAGAGTGCATCCTGATGTCTTCCGCCAGTACACAAGCAGTCTGAACAGCACCTGTCTTTCAGAGGTGCCGGAGATAGCAGCTGAGACGGAGACCACACAGTATTGACAACATGGATGTGAGGATATGTGTCAGAGGGCAACAGTGTGTGATGTGAGGGAGGGGGAAGGATTAGCATGAGGAAAGTGAGGACCTTTGCCCTGCGATGACAAAGCAGAGAGTGGCTTAGCTATCTGTGCAGCTGATGTTGTTTTTTTCCCATGCCCTTTTGGTCATATGGACTACATTATATTTATGTAAGATGCACTTTGCATGGGTTCTTTTGTTTGTCTGTAAAAACACTGCAGGACAGCCTCACTTCCACTTCCAAGGAACATAGCGATTCTCTAAGAAGTCTCCACTAATGCTTTCTTTAATAACCCAACTGTGTATTTGCAGTGGAAGCAAAACAATCAAATCAGGAACCCTGAAGTCATTTTCTTTATTTATGTCAGAGCTGAGTGACCAAGGACACTCTGCTGGTGTGTGGCTTGTAAACAAACGTGCACTTTTCTCAATCAACCACTAAGCTCCGTTAGCTCTTTCTCAGAGGCTCCTCTTCACTGCCTGTGTTTCTCAACAAATGCAATGATTGTGTCCACAGGTGGGTAACAGGTGGGGGCTGCTGTTGTTCCGGCAACAAAGAAATAGTCAAATTCTTGAAGGACTGCAAGGTGACATCATTTGGGAAGGATCTACGGTGGCCAAATACATGCAGCGAAAATTCCTTGCTTCTTAATTTGACTGTTTACTCTAAAAGTTACAATAAATGTTTCTAAAGTAGTATCAACAAACCTTCAACTCAATGACCTTGGTCTTAAATTGGATCGTATTTCATGTCAAGGATCCCTGAAGCAACACACTCCCACCAATAAACCCCCCTGCTTTGTTTACCAGGCTGTTTTAGGTGTAAACGCCTCCTAAACGTTATCACTGGCAGGTGAAAACAAGTGGTTGTAACAGTTGGACACAACCCCCATATCAGCACTTTGATGGGTGCAAAACATGCGTTCCACTTTTTAATTAGTAGGAGTTCATGTCATAATATTACAGGTTTGAACTGGCTTTGTACTATCCATGATATGACCCACAGTGTTAACCCACTGTAACATAATAACGTTTCCTATCAGAATCCCTTTTCTTTGAATCTCTCATTTGACACTGAAAATAAGAAATTGCCACACGAGCAGGTTATTAACTTTTTTTTTTATAAGTCTCTGACAGAATTTCCAATTATGAAAATGGAGTATATTACCTTTAGATCTATTATGCCTTAAATACCGTCTGAGCTCTCATTTTCAAAACCTTTTCAGATGAAATATGGTTTTAATTAGGATCATACCACTTAAAAAAGTAGCGTTATCCTCATGGTTTCGGGGTTTTTATTTCTAGCTCTGAACAAGCTCTACTGGCAAGGGCAGGCCTAGAAGACAAGACCCCACCGGCCCCCCAACTGGAGCTCAAAAATAGCCCGGACACACCTTCTCTCCGGGGGAAAGGCAGTTAGTCAGTTGCTCTAATTAACACTATTCACTTAGCCTAGTATATTTCCACAGGATTTTAGTTGACACTCAAGCTACTTGTATAAAATGAACAATTACGAGATTTCAACTTTACAGGTAGCCGACAGTAAGGAGTGCTAGTTATAATACAGTGCTTGTTAAAAAGAAGGGAAGAAAAGAAACTGAGCTAAGGAGACATGTTGTTTTTGTGACAGCATTTAATAGCAGGGAGAAAAAAATAGGGAGAGAGGATACGATTGAGCAGTGTGAGGGGGACGAGGTTCTTTTTGAAGATATGAATTTGCAAGCTTTGCTGCAAATGTGGAGTGACTGTGAAGGTCCACAAGACCCCTGCTGCTTGATGGTGCTACACTCTCTGTAAGCTTTTTGTAAATTGTATTCAAAGTAAACACATTTGAATCAGGACAGCTAGTTGCTAGATGCAAGATAACTGACAAAGTAGAATTGAGCTCTTGTGCCCATTGCAGCTCTTAGTCTTTTTATAGGGATACATATATTTGTATACCCTCGTATCTCACCTTTAAACTAGAATTGTAACAATACGATGTTAACAATATGATGATGTGGGTTGTGAAGATGATATATTGTGTTCTCTGTAACCTCAAAAAGAAGGGTGCATTTATTTTGATTGTAAACATTTACTGCAGAAGTGGTTTTGTAGTTAGTTGCTTCAGGCCAAGATTCAGAATACATTTTTATATTCAAGGTTAATAATGTAACATAATATGGGTGGCTAAGGATATTGGGTATTTTGAATCTAGGTCAGACATTTGATCTCTTAATCAGGACATTTTCATTCTGCATGTTATTCTTATCTTTATGAACATTTTGATATAGTTTAGGATATATTCCTTTTCAAGCAAGATCCTTATTGTGAAAGGTGAACCCTTTTAAAAAAAAATATAGTTTAACTTTGGAAGATATATTGTGAGTTCATGAAACCCTAGCCTTACATTAGACCCAATACTTCCCACAATCCTTCACCTCCTAATCAGTGAGGTGACCCAGACTCAGGCCGTTCCACCTGGGATTCACTAACCTGCCTTAACACATCCCAAAAACCACTGGTGCGTTCCATTTTTCCGTGATCATAATTCCTCTCAGAAGTCAAGCTGTGACTTACTGTCTTGTAAACATTTTAAAAGAAAGAAGCGACAGTTGGTGCAGTGTCTGCTCGTCATGGGGAGCAACATTGCTGAACACACCGATGCTCACTGCCATGGCGATGGCTTTTCAACGGGTGTTTTTTTATGATCTGGAGGGGATTGAGCACAGACATAGTTTTGTGTACTGTATGTCTGCTATGTGTGTGTGTGAGCAGACATATGTGAAGTCCTATGGCGCTGAGGGTCACTTTGGTGTTTGCACACAAGGGCAGTGTGTTGCCGGACGCACCACACAGGCCGGAGCTGTTATATTGAGTGATGTTTTCTCACTGTCACACACACAGTCTCATATGCCAGTCTCTCACAACTCTGGCCTCATTCCCCTGTTCTCCATTATTTTTTCTCTCTCTTTCTTGAATTGCCTCTCCTTCCTGTCTTCCCACTCTGTCGCTGTGAGCTTCTTATTATCTGTCTTTCTTCTCCCTCCTCCCCCTCGCTCTTCCCTGCTCCACTTCTTCAATCTGTTTATCTCTCATGCCCTTGCGTTTTCCCCTCTTCTATCCGTTTCCCCACTGCCTCAGTGTTCCTCTTTGTGAATAGCTGGGATGCTTTTGTAGAAGGTTTCCATAGTGACGGGCCATTTGAAGAAGTTGTCATTCATGTCTGCTCACTGTAAGCTAGCGAGAGGCCACGTTATCTCCCCCTGGCACACAGCTCGACCTACGCCACTCAATCCCCGCAACTTGTTACCCTGCGACCAGCGAGCTGCTGCGCGTCTTTTAGCTGGAGCTTAATTACGAACACGTCTCGCTTTCGTTCAACTGCCTTCGCTGAGCAGGGCGACGTCTGGGCCACACTCAGTGAGAATAAGATGCATTTTATATTTGTTTGCCCATGGAACTTTAAGTGAGGTTTGTTTCAAGGTGAAACATTTAGAATATTAACACTAGTAAATAATTAACGCTACAACAGGACGCAATTTGACTTTGCACAACCCTCCATTTTAATTTACTGAGTACAGGACTTTTAAGCTACTTCTCTTAATACTAACAACCTCCTTTGAGAGTGTATATTTATTGGAACGTTTTTTTAAATTCACAATTTTAATCAAATTTGTGTATTTTTTATAATTTGTTTGTATAAAGAAGTCCTATTGTGCTTTTTGGGGTTGTCCCTTTTCTGTTGTGTGATGTATAGTTTTGTGCATGTAAATGGACTCCTTTGTTTACTTCCGTAACCTAGTGACATCATTACGTAACACTCGTGCTTCTATTGACTAGCTTTGCAACACATTGTACGTGATAGGCTAAGGGGCCAACTCTGCCAGCTAACCATTCAGAGCTGTCGGAGCTCTGGTTTCCCTGTAATTTAGCAAAGTAGGGCACCTTTAACATTGGAGTTGTAACTTCAATGTTATCTCTTATTCTTATCTCTTATGAGAATAATAATACTATTAATTTTTATTGCGGTAGTTGTGTTTGTTATAATACTGACAACATCACCAGTGGCACTTTAAATGTATTTGGTCCTTTTTAGTTTAACAATGGAGGCCTACCCATGCATACATCAATATCTGGTCAAATAAATGTGCACTTAAGAGCAGTACAGTTCAAATCAAACAATACCAAACTCAGAATGATGTATTGGGAATGGCACAGGCTAATGTAAACACAAGCTACTGATATCAGTTGTCAAACAGGTAGAAATGTCTTGAGTTTCCCTCAGATCTTTCATCACTTTGAAGTACTCAGGCTTGATCAACTCCTATCCTCTTTTTAATTTGTGTGCCTTGAGACATAAAAGGAGAATATAGGACACGGCGGCGTCAATGGTCTAGCCAGTGTTTTGCACTTTGGAACAGCTCCACACAGTCTCATTAACAAAGGCATGTTCAATCAAGCACAGGTTGAGCGGAAAGGATTACAAATAGGCTTACAGTCTGAACCGGGCTGGTACTGGCGTGTCATGGCCGTGCCATTGTCGACGAGGTGGGCGTTGGGTGTGTGGCTACTGTGTTTTTCCGCTCCCCTGTGACAGTTCGGGGCAGGATGAACAGCGAACTTTCCTCTCCCGTTCGGTCACGTCTTGCTATGAATGATGGGAGGTTAATGAGTCAGGCAGAGGTGGCCGCTACAGAAGAGAAACATCATGTTCGGCTTTCTGTGGAGCATCTTCCTGTCACATCAAACTATAGCCAACACACAACCTTACAATTACAATGGTTTCTTTGAATACGTCAAGCAGTGGTGGAGAGCAACTAAGTACATTTACTCAAGTACAATTAGCGCTGCTCGATTATGGCAAAAATCATGATCACGATTATTTTAGTCAATAATTGATATCACGATTAGTAAATACGATTATTCATTGAAAACATACATTTATTGAACTTTAAAACAAATATTAATTTGAACAGTATCTGTTGATTACCCTGAACGTATAATTCAACTGAAAAACCAATACAAAAATTAATTAAATAAATGATACATTTAAATAAATAATATCAAAATAATAAATACCAATAAAAAAGATCAACAAATATTTTGGAGCGCACTTCCACAAGCTACTAAACATATATAAATATGATAAATAAAAATAAATTAGACTAAAATGAATTAGATCAAATATGTTGCAGTGCACTGTCACAACCTAGCAAAGCAAAATAATCGTTTTTTTCGATTATGTTGTTTTCGTAATTGTGGCAGGCCAAAATCGTAATTGCGATTAAAATATGATTAATTGCACAGACCTAAGTACAATACTAAAGTACTATTCCGACATTTACTTTACTTGAGTATTTTCATTTTATCATACTTTATACTTCCACCCCACCACCTTTTTGGAAGCAGTACTGCACTACCAAAATGCATAAATAAAACAAAGTATTTTAATATTAACTAATTTTGGCTTCCATTGACTAAAACATTAAAATACTGTGATATGTATTTGTAGGTGATAATATAATACTATACAAAGAATATAATTTTGTGAAAGTGCGCCATTATGAGTACTTTTCCCCGTACTTTTCCCTGTACTATTCCCGTTTAGTTCCGTTAGTACCCCTTATGTCGCGTTCACACCAAAAAGGGTACATAGTGCCGGGAACTTTTACCCCCATTTTTAGTGCCTGC
>NW_011339332.1:0-2564 GCF_000735185.1 Notothenia coriiceps | reverse complement strand
GTCCCCTCTTCTTCATGTCTCTTCTACATCAACATGTGTCCCCTCTTCTGCGTGTCTCTTCTACATCAACATGTGTCCCCTCTTCTCAATGTCTCTCAGTGCTGTTCTTCCTGGAAGGGGGGACTGTGTGTGTGGTGTTTATGTAATCCTGTGTGCTCGCTCTGTGGGTGCTAAAGCAGTGTGTACTCATTGTTCTGGCATCTCGCTCCCTCTTGATGCACCTCTCCGGCTACATTTCCTTTTCATGAGGTTCATACATCTTCTTCAACCAGATGCTTTCTCTTTTCTTTCCCACATGCCGCTTTCCCCGGCCCCCTGGGTGCTTATCAGTATTGCTCATGTTTTCCCTGCCTTACCAGAGCAGTCAAGGTATTTGCATTTCAAATGAGAAATCTACTTCTCTGACATGCAAATTAATGGATGTGAATTATGCATCTATAGCAGGCTGCTCGGGACCTGCCCAAGAAACGCACTCAAACACGGACACGGGCAGGGGGGATGTTGGAGAATGCCAATAGACGAGCTACGCATTTTCTGTTTCTCAGGTAGTGCTGGATTGATGACAGGGCCCACATTTTCTAGCCTAAAGCTGCCTGTACGCAACATTTTGAGCCAAGAATATCCAACACATTCATTTCCAGTTACAATAAAACAAAAATACTGAATATTTAATGATTTATTTTTACATTTAAACCTTTTGCACCAATCCCAAAATAAATATTTGTGCATAATAATGTGTTCTTGCAGGCAATTATGTCTGCACCTTTTGGTATAACTGTATTTATGTGCCATGGTTTAGTTCTGTATCAATCAATCAATCAATCAACAAGTTTATTTATATAGCCCAATATCACAAATGGGTCTCAGTGGACTTCACAGTTTGTACACGTATGAAACGACCCCCTGCTATAGTATAATCATGTATTTTTTCTTATACTTTATTTGACCTCATCTGTTTAAAGGTTCATACACAGTACATACTTTATATACAAGTTCCCATGTGAACAGCCGCGACAGAGGGAGTCCCTCTGATAGTACCTCCACCCCTCACTCAAATGAAATGTTGGTGTCAGTACAGGAAGTGTTCCTCCACCAGCAGGGAGCAACACTCTGTCCATTAAAAGCTAGCGTTGGACTTTTCTCTCTTTTTGTGACTTTCCTTAAAAACTTTTTGAACAACTTCGAGTGGATCACATCAATGTGGAAATTACCCAGCCCACTTCAAGTCTGATTGTTTCTTCGGACTAAAAATAAAACAGAGAGTGTTTTAGTATTTCCCCCAGGAGTTGAATCCTCTCAAAGTGAGAGTGCATTCAAAACAAGCATTTAACATTAAGCCTGCAAAATAATGCAGTCAACCTTCAAACATCACAATCTGCTTTACGCTGCTTTCCTTTCCTGTGTCTCTTTGGAATTGAGTGTTTAGATTTGCACTCTCGTTGACAGCCTTTAGCCATAAGTAACACGTCATTCAACTCACATGTCAAACTCCTGGTCATACATGTATACTAGAGACACAATAATGGACAGCTGTAACAGAAAAAGTAGATCCTGTACAGAAAAGGCTCCAAGAATGGCATTACAGGAGATTTGAGTAATAAGACGACGTTAATTAAAAATATATTTTAAGATTGAGAGAATATATAAAAAGCAATTACTATGATGACACAAAGTCATAGTTTAATGACATTCAAATAATATTTCAGGAAAAACATTAAGAAAATAAAACAGATTTAAAGGTCACCTATTATTCAAAATCCTCTTCTCATGTCTCTCTACATCAACATGTGTCCCCTCTTCTCATGTCTCTTCTACATCAACATGTGTCCCCTCTCCAGTGCCCTCTTCTCCATGTCTCTTCTACATCAACATGTGTCCCCTCTTCTTCATGTCTCTTCTACATCACATGTGTCCCCTTTCTACATCAACATGTGTCCCCTCTTCTTCATGTCTCTTCTACATCAACATGTGTCCCCTCTTCTTCATGTCTCTTCTACATCAACATGTGTCCCCTCTTCTTCATGTCTCTTCTACATCAACATGTGTCCCCTCTTCTCCATGTCTCTTCTACATCAACATGTGTCCCCTCTTCTTCATGTCTCTTCTACATCAACATGTGTCCCCTCTTCTTCATGTCTCTTCTACATCAACATGTGTCCCCTCTTCTCCATGTCTCTTCTACATCAACATGTGTCCCCTCTTCTCCATGTCTCTTCTACATCAACATGTGTCCCCTCTTCTCCATGTCTCTTCTACATCAACATGTGTCCCCTCTTCTCCATGTCTCTTCTACATCAACATGTGTCCCCTCTTCTTCATGTCTCTTCTACATCAACATGTGTCCCCTCTTCTTCATGTCTCTTCTACATCAACATGTGTCCCCTCTTCTTCATGTCTCTTCTACATCAACATGTGTCCCCTCTTCTTCATGTCTCTTCTACATCAACATGTGTCCCCTCTTCTTCATGTCTCTTCTACATCAACATGTGTCCCCTCTTCTCCATGTCTCTTCTACATCAACATGTGTCCCCTCTTCTTCATGTCTCTTCTACTATCAACATGTG
>NW_011339331.1:0-398 GCF_000735185.1 Notothenia coriiceps | reverse complement strand
AAGGACCAATTTCCAAATCTTTGGCGGAAATCGTGCTCCATTTAAGGCGGGGCCTCGCATATGAGGCACACCTGTTAGCCTGTTAGCCTGTTCCACCATTCTTCATTTCCAGAGGCTAGGAAGGATTCTTGCCTCGCTTCTGAAGCAAGTGACTCGGAAGACATGTGCTACCAAGGAAGCATCCTCGACATTGAGAAACACCCACTGTGTTTTGTGGTATTGGGCTATACAAATAAAGTTTGATTTGATTATCATTACCCTACATATACAGATACCAGATTTCACATTCACCAGCTGTACTGTATGTCCTTATTAGGATCCCCATTAGCACTAGCATGAGCTTTGGGTATTCTTCCTGGGGTCCTCACACACACAAAACATACATACAACAAAAGAAA
>NW_011339330.1:0-6106 GCF_000735185.1 Notothenia coriiceps | reverse complement strand
ACACACACGAACGCGCACATGACCAATGAGGGCACGAGATAAGTGTGTGGAAGCCGTAGTACTGTTAAAAGCACAACCAAAATAACTGGATGGCCTACCTGCCTGTCAGCCTTCCATCTGTGCACAAACTTATCTCGTGCCCTCATTGGTCATGTGCTCGTTCGTGTGTGTTGGAGGAGGGGCTCTGTAAGGAAGTGGCAGATTTTTCCGGCTGTGCATTTTCTAATTCTAGCGCACTCGAGCTGGTTTCTCCAAAATTACCTACCCCACCTTTAACGCATACTATAATGAATATGTATTTATCTTGTTTAATTTTTATGGTATGTTTTTACATAAATGTATATTGTAAAAAAACAAGTCAATAAATTGAAAAATAGACAAATATAGTTGTTTCTTATTTGCTTCTTTGACCTGCTCTGCTATGTGGCATAGAACATGTGATACCTGGCTTAAGGGGGAAACATCACAACTGGTTGCTATGATTTATATTTACCTATACTGTACAGGTGACGCTTAATACTCAGCGTTTCATAACTACAACACAACATTTGTCAGCCCTCACTACTCTGCATGCTGTCGCCTCTTGTGGATTTAAAGAATGTATTGGCTAAAAGACTACGAGCAGGATATCATTGGAAAATGTGTCAATTTGAAGAATGCATATAATTTCTCAGAGCATAATGAGGAAATATGATGTTTAAAAGATAGAGAAAAATAGAAGTTTGTATAACAGTTTGATGTCTTCTATTTGAGAGCCTTTTTATGTTAATGTATGTTTGTTTCTTTGAAAGGAGAACTAGAGTCTCTCAGAGTGTTAGAAGCTTTGCTAGCATGTTAACCCTCACTTTAGAAAGTGATAATATGTCAGTGTTGTGTTTACTGGCTGTTGCACTGCCCCCTACTGGTCACACAAATACATTTATGCAGGTTTAAGGTATATAAACATGATTTTCTAAAAAAGGACTTTGTAAACCTTTGTATGTGTACACTGGCAGCTGTACAAGACCTTTGAGTGAAAAATAATTGAAAAAGAAACCCCCCAAAACTAAGGAACTGACCAAAAAGCACTTAGCTTTTTCAGAGTTCATAGTGTGACACCTCTCCCTAACTATCATTACGGAAGACAGTGAACATTCAGTGGAACAGCAAGTACAAACCTTGTGTTGGACTCTCCCTGCTCCTTCCTGGAGTTGACAGACAAGGAAAAAAACAATAAGTCAGAAATCATCTTTTCATAATACATAATTGCCCATTGTGCTTAAAGAACCAGTGGTTTTGCATGTTTTAACCCATTTATTACGCATCACAAAGCTTTGTTTTAGAAATTTGAATGCATTTTCTCTTTTTGCTTTCAAAATCTAGTTGCAGACACTTGAAACGTAATCGGGTAATGTAGCAGTGAACATCCAGTATGTATTAGTTTGTTGAAAGTATTTCTATGAGTAGAGGTTACATTTGGGGCATTTGGGCAGACCTGCTGCCAATAGAAAGTGTGGTTTTACTGCTACTGCTACTGAAACTTTAAAAACATTTATATAATTCTGGATTAAATATTGTATTATTCTAAAGTTCAAGTTAAGTGGGACATATATCATATTATGGTATAGTTTCAAGAGGCAGTGGGAAAATAACAATCCGGATGCCCATTGTTTTTAACAATGAAAGTCACACATGTTTGCCAGGTTTTATTTTCATAATTAGCTAAAGGATGCCTAAGGTCAGTGTTTTAAAAAAAAAGGGTCGGTAAAAGTGGTCAGCATGAACAAATGACAAAGTCTGTCTTTGGAAGAAAAGCTTGCCATTAAACACCCGTTACCCACCAGCCTCGAGATATGGTTATGACTTGATGTTCACTGCAATGGATTACACAACTCAGGATGTTTCAAGAGTCTGCTGCGTTGACAAGACATGTCATTGATTGGTATACCATAGCCTACAAACATTGATATAAATCAAAGAATGCCTGGAACTGTATGTCAGAAAGTAAGTTATAGCCTACATTCAAAGATGTTGGGCAAACAATGTAAGTTTGCGTGAAGAGCTAAAACCTGCATAAACAGTGGTATGGTGGCTATGATAGAAAGACTTTTGCATTCAAGGCTTTGTCAGCAGCTACAAGATTGTAGGGTAGCAACACATCAATCGATAACAAGCATTCAGTGGGAAATAGACCTTAGCAGACAGCAGGCTCACTAAAAAGACATGCGGGTTGATGCAGAGTCTCCAGACAAACTAAAGAAGCACTTGCAGCTTATTAACGTTAAGTAGTGTATTTGTAATCAGAGTTAGATACATACAGTTAGATGAGCATTAGCTAACCTTTAGCAATCTGGTCAGAGCCATGGATTTCTATTAAGGTGGTTATAAATGACATTTTAACAGAAACTCTTAACAATTCTGCCATCTAGTGTGTAGTATAATTAAATGGCAAAATGTAGGGAAAAGTGCTCTGCTCTTAACCTGTGGCAACAGAAGGAATTCCCTTTCCTCCCCCCCTGCTGAGTGCAAATAGCATGTTTTATCTTTAGGGAAACCTGTCTATAGTAAACCCCACTGTATCTTTGATACGTTTGCTACCACAATGAAAACCAGCACTGCATCTCTAAATTGCTCAAAATTACTCACCAGTGGTAGGTGGGTGTACAATTTAAAGCTACTGAAGTGCTGCAGATTCAAAAAAGCTTTACGGCTCATCAAGGCCACGATTGCCGTCCTACACCGAGAGATAATGCTGAAATTGCTGCCTCAGACCTTTAAAGTGACACCCATTAAAGTCCCATTGGGCACTCAACTGACTAAGGTCTAATACAGGGAGTCTGAAAAGCTTCATTTTTTTTATGGCAGTAAAATAATTGATATCATATTATTTTATCTAGAAAGTCCGCGCTTTTTTTTTTCCAGCTTTTTTATTCAAGCAATCGGAGCCAGGATACTTTTTGGTGGCTGTCAACCAATATCACATTAGAAAAGGAAATTGAGAAAATCAATGCATTCATACAAGAAAGGGTGCATCATTGATACAATATATAGATAATATGGAGTGGAAAGCCTCAGAATATAACTAAAATTGTACAGATTTGAAGCGTAGGAAACCAGCTGCCACAGGTGTACCTACTTCGTTGGGCTGCAGGTGTGCAACGCCTTCAAGTGAGGCTTCCACGTAGCAATGGAAACCGAGTTCTCATCAGCCGAATAACTACGCCAAACACACTGCATGCAGAATACACACAACCAAGAGGGAGAAAAAAGTACAAGGAGATAAATGGAATAAATGAGATGATTAGAACAAAAACACAGCAGAGTCAGAAGGGAGAGGGAGAAGAGGATGAGGAGGGAAGACAACAAATGAAAAAGCTGATTAGTGATAATCAAAAAAACATGTTTTCCACACGTCTTTCGCCGGGGGGAGATCAGGCATGGATACATGGATACATGCCTGTGGGAAGGCAGGAGGCTCTCATAGTGCTGCCAAGTGGCGTCAAGGTAGAGCCTGTTGGTGGAGTAATAACGCCACACAGCCTGGTACAACATGGGGACGGACAGGATGAAGAGGAGGAGATAAAACAAGGAGAAAATGGAGAGGCATGTGGGAGGAAAGTGGGTGAGGGAGCAGACGAGGAAGGGCACAGGGAGATATAAGGTCTGAATCAATGAAATGTGTGTGTAAAGAAGGACATGTGTGAAAAGACACGAGGGGCGTAGCAAGAATGCGTTTCCCAAACGGTTGGTGTTTCTGGGCATACAAAGTGCACCTACAAGTGCTTTTTATTCACAGAGGAAAAATAGAAACTGGAAAAAATTACATCATTTAAAAACATTTTATATTTGACAGACATTGTGTATGATTTAGATAAGCTGTTAATGTTATGATTAAAATGTCGTTATAATCCAGCCCTGAAACAGATATGTGTGTGTGGCGTACCTGGATAAGGTAGGCGGCGGGGTTTCTTCTCTTCTCAAAGTGCTTCTGTCTGTGCTGCTCCTGGACCTTCAGGGCAAAGCCTGAGCCCAGAATACCCTGGTGGGATATTAACAGGATTGAATTTGAGATGCATGTGAACACCAAAGACTCTCAAGTACTACAGAGCTGCTGAGCATGAGAACATCCATCCAGGAAAAAAATTGGAGAATAATGAATACCTCTATCTAGGTGAGATTGGATGGCATTGTTTAGTACAGCCAGCGTAAGACCCTTGATTTATTTATGTTAAGTGAACATGGATTCATTGCCCGCAAGGCAAATAGCTTAGCTAGCAATAAGACTGGAAACAGGAAACAGCTAGCCTGCTTCCAGAGTTAATAAACACCTACCAAAAATGCATATTAATTAGACATACATACTGTATATGTGTTAACTTTTAGGCTTAAGAAGTACAGGGTTCATACACTTTTTCACCAATGATTTCAATGATTTTCCATGACTTCTCCATGACCTTTACCTAATTTTCCATGACCAAAACAATTACTCTTTCTCAGCGTTTTTTTTCTCTGAAAATTGTTTATTTTAACATGGAACAGGAAAATAAGGTCTGCATATGAAACATGTTGAGCCTATCTAAAACAAATCAAATAGTTGGCTTACTAGCTTCCACACGCTAAAGCAACTCAAATCTCTCACCAGCAAAATACCTCGACAGTTAAATGTCATTTTATGTTTCATTACTATACAGTATTTATTGTCATTATATTGTTACTATTTCGGTAATTAGATAAAATATAAATTATATTTGATGCAACTTTGGTTACATTTCCATGACTTTTCCAAAACTTTGGGAAAAATATTGTTTTCCATAACTTTTCCAGGACCTGGAATCAGCATTTTGAATTTCCATGACTTTTCCCAGGTTTTTAATGACCGTAAGAACCCTGGAAGTACTGCTAGTCGGACTTCCGCCGGACAGCTGAGCAGCATGGTCGCTTGAACAGTGAACTAAAGCTTCCCTTGTAACGTGTTTATATGGATTTATTAAACAGACTGCAAGTCACAACACAACCTGGCTGAGAGGGCTTTTAGGGAGGGGCGTCAGCGCATGCGCAGGCAGGATGTTTAACGCAAGACAAATTGAGAGCATCATTGCGAAAGGGAATGCAGCAAAATAATCGTTTTTTTCGAGATTAAAATACGATTAATTGCACAGTCCTATCATACATAGAATACAACCAAATTAAATACCAGCAGCACTGATTAGTCTCGATGCAGAACAAGCATTTGACAGGGTCAATTGGGAATTTTTATATCTAACATTAGAGACATTTGGATTCAGTAATAAAACAATGAAATGCATCAAGTCTATTTATAACAAACCAACAGCTCGAGTTAAAGTGAATGGCTCACTAACAGACAGATTTACATTGGAAAGAGGAACAGGGCTGCTGTCTCAGCCCTACCCTGTTTGCTCTATATATAGAACCATTACCCCAAATGATCAGACAGGAAAGTGCAATAGCCGGAATAGACATTAGTCGACAAAAACATGTTATTAGCCTTTTCGCAGACGACGTCATGATCATACTGAAAGATCCAGTAAGCTCCTTTATAAAGCTAATGCATATTACTGGAGGAACAATTTGGTGAATATTCAGGATACAAATTAAACATATCTAAAACTCAAATCCTTATGTTTAACTGCGCTCCAAATAAAAAACTAAAGGAATTGAATATAAACTGGGAAGCTAAATCAATTAAATACTTAGAAATAAACATAACCAAACATGTAGCAAAGCTGTACCAAAACAACTATGAATGTATTGACAAAGATATAAGGAAAGATTTCGAAAAATTGTCAACTTACCCGATGAGTTTTATTGACAGGATAAATAGAGTGAAAATTAATATTCTACCACGCTTCTTGTATTTATTTCAATCTTTGCCGATAAATATACCGCAGGTTCAGTTCCAAAGCTGGGATAAGCTTATATCAAGATTCATATGGGGTGGGTACAAAACCTAGGATAAGATATACCACACTGCAATTGCCTAAAGAAAGAGGGGGACTGGCACTTCCAAACTATAAGGAATATTATCATGCAGCACAACTACGTCCTCTCATTTACTGGTGCAACTCCGATTATATAGCCCGCTGGAAAGACATCGAAATACTTACAT
>NW_011339329.1:0-1702 GCF_000735185.1 Notothenia coriiceps | reverse complement strand
GGGGGGGGGGGAAAGGAAAGGGAGAATTGTAAACTTGGTTTTCAGTATGCAAACTCTGCCGTGACTCTGCTAGGAAAAGCA
This sequence comes from Notothenia coriiceps, assembly GCF_000735185.1. Classification (NCBI taxonomy): domain Eukaryota; kingdom Metazoa; phylum Chordata; class Actinopteri; order Perciformes; family Nototheniidae; genus Notothenia; species Notothenia coriiceps. The sequence continues at coordinate 1,621 of NW_011339329.1, read as the reverse complement.
CTTAGTGATGAAGTTTAGTACGCTAAGCAGAAATTGCAAATAGATTTTTGATTGTGCCGGCCCTGCATTAATTACAACACAACTAAAAATAGACAAAATGTAATTATTTTCCTTAACTATAGTCAAATGCGAAACGAGAGGCGCAATTGCCAGAGTGTGTAAACATTGGCAGTAAATTAAGCCCACAGGGGATTGCAGTAAGACGTGCACGTGGACAATAATATGTATATGAAAGGCATATGTACGAATCAGAGTTAAACCCTGTGTGGGAGTATCTGCATGTAACACTCTCCAGGCTATTGCATATTCCTCAGGAAATATGGCAGTGGCCTTGAGCAACAGCAGAAACAAAACACCACATCTCCTGCAGATTGACTTCGGGCTACAGATGACACATGGAAACAGAAGGAATTCCGCGTTTCAAGGTGCATAATGTTCTGCAGGGTGGGATATTATAAGATACAAAGACTAGAAATTCTGAAAGCTTGCATATTTGTATTTTAGTGTACAACAAAATACATTTTTCAGAGTAAAATTTGATTTACATTTCAAATGCAAGAGTTTTTTGTAGGGTGTTAAATACTGTATGATATTTTACCATGAGTTATTCAAACTTAGTGATGCAACTTTGAATTTTCAAAAAGCTATATTTTACTTTATTTTATTCCACCGAGTCTGATAGTGGGTGTGCAGCTGTTCATCTTGCTCCATTGCTCAGGCGTCTACGCTCGATGTTTTTTGTTCTTATCCTGCATCCTGGCTTCAGGGTTGGCTTATTGTAACTCAGTCACTGTGGGAAACAATCACCTGAGCAGTGTCATATTTCTTGCGCGCATTGATGGGATCAGGAGGGATTAAAAACAGAGCCACTGGAGATGGAGATGAAACAGTTCCACAGAAATATATCAGCACCGATGATTATCTCCTGCAGTAACGAAGTCACAATGTTTTTATTCATATGAAGGTGACACGTGATAGTTATACTGTATAAATTAAATTTAACTTGTGCTTTTATAGAAAGGGATTCATGGGACATCTGGAATTCCTGAGTAGTAGTATCTTACATCAACTGTTGTAAAGTCAAACACATGTCAAATAATACCACAGTTTGTGCCATTTCAGGGTTTATGCAGGAATCCTGAAGTCAGATGTAAACCCTTTTAAGACCTTTTTTAAGACCCTTTCCATACATTTGAAGACCTCATCGCCACTTAAAGTTCTAACCGGTTACCTTGGCGACACACTTTACCTCACATTGACTATATACAGTATTGATTGTCCTTCCTCCTTATCTTCCAACCATTTGGACGCAGACTTGTATTTCCCCATAACGATGTTGTTTAACAACCGGCGTAAACGGACCTCCGCGAACTATCAAGCAGTGAGCGTGCGATGTCCTGTTCAGATGACGTCAAATCCAACGGGATGCCATAAATAAACTACACAGAATCACACTACACACCTACGCAATGATTACATTCAGGCAGACTGTAGAATACAACCTCTTTGGACAATTTATATACTTATTGAAAACAAGCTACGAAATGTAATACCTTGGAAAATGCTGTTTAATACTTTTTAATAGCCTTCATTTTCGCTAAATTGATTTATCAACTTTTTA
>NW_011339328.1:0-4950 GCF_000735185.1 Notothenia coriiceps | reverse complement strand
ATAATTATAACAAAGTACAAAAAAAGAATAATGCAAAAAAAAGAAAAGTTCTCGGCCCCGGTACACCAGCTACCATGCTCCAGTCGACTTCCGGAGAACTCTCTAAAGCCTCAGTTGTATTTTATTCTCCGTGCAGAAATGTGTTTGATTTCAGGAGGTTTATAATCAAAACATTGAAGAGAAAGTTGAGGGGAAGGTCAAAAGGGTTCACTTCCGATCAGACAGTAGTGCGGAGGCTCAGTTTCATCTCGGCGCCCGTGGGGAGGCAGCCCGTCCCCCGGTTATATTCCCAGCAGACTCCCGCATTCGGAAAACTGCAATGTCCAATCTCAACTCCGTATTGCTGCCACAACTTATCCAGCCTGCTCCTCTGGGACCCTCCGGCAATACCTATCAGCACGGCTGTACTCTGTCTGCACAGAGATCAGCAGTAATGTTTGCTGGCTAGCAGGCTGCCCCCCCCTGGGGTTGTGAGTTATGGCTGCAGACACGTCCACAAGGTGCAGTCAGCTTACGGCCGTTTTACTTGAAAGACGGGGAACTCTTTCACTAATTCATTTGCTAAATTTTTAATTAGCTTTGTTGTTGTTTTCTATGATGAAATACCATGGAAATAATGTAAATTGAATTTGGAATAATTTATAGTTTGTTAATGCAGTCTATCATTCATGGCAGAGCTTGTTTCCTTTCCCCTCTCATTATTCAGCCACTTCTTTATTTATTTCATCATCCCTCTGTAATGCTCTTATAGAATGTCATTACCTGCTTCTGTGACATGCACGTAATGGGCTGTATCTTTATACACATGAGTTTACTTCTTTTATGGCTCGAGTGCTATGCAGTGCTTGCAGAGCTGTTCTTATTAAGTGGCACTTCACTGACAGAGAGCCTTTCCAACTGAAAATACATAATTTCCTACCTAGACGGGAAAAACCTGACAAATCGGAGAACTTTCTCTCCCAATCTACTTTTTCGGCTTACTTGTGTTTGATTCGGTCAACCACCGAGGCATTTTGTCATCTGGGGGTTCAGTGGCGCGTGTGGAAAGAGACAGAAGTCAGTTCTGCTTTAGAGCTCGGCTCCGGGACGACAGAGTGGTTTTATTACCTTGAATATGCTCCTGTCAGCAGAAACACCCCTCACCATGGGGGTCCCAGTGCTGTTATAGACAGGAGCAACGGCATATCAACGCTCACACACATACAGTTCACACATTAATGTATACATGTGCATGCTTAGCATGGATTTCCAATAGACGAACAGATGAAAGCTTACATAGTATACTGTGCTGTCACAACAGAAACGCTATATGGTTTTTGATCAGTTTAGGTGTCTTAAAAATGCAAAGCAATAACACAAACAGTTATTATAGCTCAACAGCTTGTCCAAAAAGAAAAAGGCCAAAAGCATATCAAAACAAACTACAAAGGAGACAAATAAGGCAGATGTTTACAGCACTCAACTTGAAATATGTAATTATCTATGATTTTGTCACTGACTTCTCTACACCACTTAAATGGATCGATCTATTGCGAGTGCTTCATAACAATGATCAAAGTGAAATAACAGTACGTGTCTGTAGCTTTCTTGAGAAGACATTTACTATGACAAATAACTCACCAAGATGTATGGATTTCCCGAGCGTTGATACCGTTCTCCCTTCTGTTTTGTTAAAGTGCCAGAGGCTGCAGCCAGGGTCCAGTGACACATGCAGATGTATGTAAATTCTGCTCAGCCCTGTGCCACCTGCTGTAGACCTCCCTGTGTAATAACCAGCGGAGGGGCGGTCTGTTAGCGAAATATACCTGTTGGCGCAGACACAGGTTCACGGACATCCATCTCGTCTAATGGCCATATCCGTGAAACCAACACATAATGTGTGATAACATTTCCTCTTTCTCTGGTTTTCCCACTCTTGGTGCTCCCTCTGCCCTGTTTGCAACTCCATCTTTTACATGTCTTTTCTCTTGTTTGGTTGGTCCTCCAATGACTCCATCCCTTCTTTAGTTTAGCTGGCCAACTTTTGACCTCAACTCTTGACCTTAGATGTCTTAGAATATCAGGCATTTAAACATATGTCGACGATGTACAGACTTCTGTTCATTGACAGATACTTATGTGTGGGACACGTGTCATCATGTTAAATGGCGTTGATCTCTTATCCTGCTAGATTGTATGATTTGAATGTAGTTTGTCAATGCTATCAGCTTTACATGAGTACAAATGATCAAATGCACCGTTCAGGTTAACAATTCATCCACTTCTCATTTTTCCAATCAACGTGAACTTCATCACTTTTATCCAAATATCTGAATGTGAGTTGAAGAATTAAACAAAAAAGGCGCTAGAATCTGTTCATCTGCAATTCGAGATTGAAGTGTTACACAATTAACCTCGCATTGCCTACAGACTACAGCTCAAATTGAAAACCATTGTGAACAAAGCAGAAATTAATTTCAAAATATAAAAGGCTTAATATAAAAGCCTTGAAATTGCTTTTTCACCAAGGCGCTAGTTTATTCAGGTGCAAGAGATGTTTGACCCTTTGGTGAGGACTGCCAATCTGGCTGAATACTGAATACAATGAAAAATGGACTCGGATAACAGTGCTCAACACAGTTTATCCTTTATTCAGTAAAATGCAATGCTGCCCATTTGACACAAGGCTTTTTCTGTTTCACTGCAACAACAACACATTCCGTTGATACATTTTCTGAAAGACACACACATTTGAATGCAGGCTTCACCTACATATTACAAAAAATAAGTGGCATATTTCTTTTGAGTGTTCCAAATACCAAACGATGTCTCCACAGGGTCGAAACACATTAGAAGGCCAGGCGGGGGAATGACATTTACTGAAGGATAAATTAGTTTCTCAGTTCTGAAAAAGTTACTTAAATAAGTTTTTTCTCTCAGTGGGTTCTGCCTTGATGCAGAGAAATGCAGCAACGACATGTATTGATTTTCAGATGGTGTTATAGCTCACCTTAGTTTTGCAAGCTGTATGTTTCTCCCCTTGCTGCTGCTTCTCAGAGGTGGCAGTAAAGCTGATGCAGTCTGCTGTCATCAACCTGGCAGGCTGTCAGAAATAATGGCGGTTCATAACATCAGTGATGCTGTTACCGTGCAGAAACTGGACTTCTTCATGAACATGTATAGCCTGCAGTATGCCTTTTTTGAAGAGGCCATCATAAGAATATATTATGTTGTGTTAATTAATGGAAACCTTTGCTGGAACTACAGTTTATGGTGTAGTGGGGAAGCTACAGTATAGGGCATTCCACGCTGACAGCAAATAAAACGTGGAGAAGAAATGAGGAGAGCTACCTTATCTGTATCCTGCAGAGCGCGGCCAGGGCTCCGAGAGGCTTTTTCTACAAACACCCCCCCCCCACCAAACATGATTACTCCTCAAAACAGAACCGCCTTTAGCATTCTCTATAGCATCACTCACATGCCTTAATTAAGCATTCCTTAAGATGTGAGTCTAGAAAATATACAAACATGGAGAGGATGCTCTCCAGGCTAGGCATTGCTCGCAGTTAAGACTTCTACTTTATATTCGGCTGCAGTCGGTGGACGTGGAGCTCTCCTGGCTGGCAACAGGCCCAAGGCATATTAACTGCTTTGAGCCCCAAAAGACCTCCTTCTTGGCACGCTTCTTGTCTCTCGCTTGTGTTGCCTCAGACTTTATCATTGAGGCAATTTAAAAGTACTTGCATTCTGATATAGCCTAGTGGTTTTAGATACATTGGACAAATGGAACAGCTCTCTCATCTTTTTTTATTCTTGCTTCTCGGCTCTGCTCCCTAAGTTCATGTGATAAAGTTTGCCGTCCTTCCTGCTTGGAGCAGGGAATGTGTTGCACCACGAACACACACTATAAGAATATATTTATTTTTCATCAAATACTCCATCATGCAGCCTATGAAAGGAGTTTTGTGATTTATTCAAGGCTTTAAAGGTTGCTTACTTCACAAGCTTCACTTCATTCAAATGTTGCTCATGCTGATACATGATTTCCTTCTCCAGTCCGCCCACTTAATGCATTACTTACTGCATTCTGTTTTCAACCAGCACATCCCCTCAACCCTTTTGGGATGTCATTGAGTACCTCATAATTTCCCCACTTGCAGCTATCAGATGTTGCCTAGTAAAGAAGGGAATAGTAGGACTGGAGGCCTTATATTTATAGTAGGTACGTATTTTATCCATCTGTTTATTAGCATTGCCCAGTTTCCGGGCCTGCTAGCCAAATGTGTTCTTATCTTGTGGTTTTTTGCTTAAATTAGAAATGATATTATAGAAGAAATACCCTGCATGAAGATGGAGCAGTTTGTGGACATTCTCCCTGTACTGTGAGTTAAGAAGAGCACAGTGTTGCCCTACTTACTAATTTTGGCAATGTAACCTGCCCTACACTACCCTTAACCCATCACCCCCCTCTACTCAGTGCCACCGCAAGCATCCACGCCCACTCTGTCATCCATGACTGCGGGATGCCTGGATTGATGTTCCCCCCTTGCTTTTCTCTGCATGGCAGGGTGCATATCCAGATCATGCCACTCTCACGCCCGTAATGGAGCAGCATTCATTACCTCCTGTATCAGCAGTCACCGGGACCTGCAGCTTCTTTTCCGGTGTATTTTTAATTTGACCATAAATCAAGGTGTGCTTTTGACAAATGACTGTAATTACAGGAAAGGCCATTACTGATATGCAAGTGTGTGTGTGTGTGTGTGTGTGTGTGTGTGTGTGTGTGTGTGTGTGTGTGTGTGTGTGTGTGTGTGTGTGTGTGTGTGTGTGTGTGTGTGTGTGTGTGTGTAGTGTGTATACCGTGTGTGTGTGTGTGTGTGTGTGTGTGTGTGTGTGTGTGTGTGTGTGTGTGTGTGTGTGTGTGTGTGTGTGTGTGTGTGTGTGTGTGTGTGTGTGTTTACCAGCTGCAGG
>NW_011339327.1:0-2092 GCF_000735185.1 Notothenia coriiceps | reverse complement strand
TTCACTCACCGCAAAAACCGCATTCATGCACCGTCTGTTTTAACCGCAGAGCGAGTCACAATAGTCCGATATATATAAGCATGAAGAACAAACAAACACGGCCGGGGTCAAGTTGGTGTTCCCTGGATGAACTAAGCAGGCAAATTGTGCCTTTAATCAACTCAGCTGTAGACACTCTTGCATTGGTGTTCAATGTTCAAACCTTCCCCCACATATAATGCAGAATGTGTGTCGAGCTTGTGACGCTGCACATAACATAAGTGAAATAAATGGGCTGTGCTGACCATTAAATCAGAGACTACAGTTTGTCTTCATGCCCGGCCGGTAACACCGCAGCTGACACACACACTGCAAAAACAAATTGAGTGAATGAGTTAACAACATCTGTTCCTCCCACTCGATAGGGCAATACCTCTGATAAATGGAGACGTTTGATTAATGAAAGTAGCCATTAGTGTGATCTGCTCCCATAACTGTCTCTGCTTTTATTAAGAGGACGATCGCTCTGTTAGCTTCAGCCGGCCAAGAGAATCATAACGCTATAAAGTCATTCTTTGTCGCCTTAAGATCTTGAATGATGCCTTGTAATTACCCTGCACTCACCCATGACTAGCAGGTTAGCTTGAATAATTTACTTACAGGGAAACAATCAGCCAGCAGTACGACCCTAATCTTAATGTCATTTTTTTAAAGCTTCAAGGTGGAAATAGATACCGCCGCTCAAACGGGCACAGGGGAGTAAACTGATGGCGGTGCTGCTCGATAATTTAGCACCACTCACCTAAGCACACACCCACACACCACACATCATCCCCTGCAAATACATTATCACCTTCTGCGCGTGAAGGCTGAGGGATGCATGCGGCAGTAAAGGGGCAATAAACCCCGGCGGTCGCTTTCCCAGCTAAACCATCCATTGAAATAATTAAACTCACAGAAAATGGTGTATGGTACACTATGACATGCGACAAATGGCTTTATTAATGGTTAATAAATCATTTATGTTTGCATTACAGATCAGATAAGAATACCTCTATGAAAAACTCGAATTCATTAATAAATGAATTCAGGTTTCTTATATTAATACAATACAATGGCTTGGCTTGTTTATGTTCAAATTCAAATGGTTAAAAGATTGTATTGTCATATGCACATACAACCCAGTCTCATGGCATTTCGTGTTCACCAACACGATTTTTAATCTATTGATTCGTGTTCACCAACACGATTTTCCCCTTTTTTTCGTGTTGCACAGCACGATTTTAAAAGCAATGCATTTCTATTGGTAGTCTCACGGCATTACGTGTTATAGGAAGACCGGAAGCTGTGTGGTTAATAAAAACATGTTCTTACTCAATATCAAGCCACAATTATTGCTTTTATTTTAAATCGTATAATTTCTGACTTTTGTTGCCGTCTGTGAGGAAAATAAATGGGGCTGAGAGCCTCAGGATACTGAAATCTGTATTTTTAAAATCTTTTTTTCCTTCTAATTTGTTATTCTTTTCAAAATAACACACTGTTATTTACTCAACAATAACACATAATTATCCTTGTTTTTATTTATTGTTTTTTTTCCATAATCTCTGGATTTTTTGACGTCCGTCAGGAACTGAATTTCAAAATAAAAATCACCGGAAACAGATGTAGGCCTCTAGGAGTTTAGGCCACACTACACTACCCATAATCCCCAGCTATCGTTTAGGACTACAGTCCCCGTGATTAATCTTCAAGCTCCGGGATTGGATGTTGGAGTGGCAGTGCGCCAAGGTTAGCCTAGCGTCAAACAGCTGTTTGAAATGGAACGAAACCACGCCAGACTATCCAAAACTGGAATCGATGCCCCCCTAGAACTACACATGCTGGCTATTGTGTTTCGCAAAATGTTCTATGGGACGTCTCTACTGAATGTTTTCGTTTTTCCCACAATTACAAGCTGCCATGACATTGGTGTTATCAAATGTAAAACATATAATTAATAAATGGGTGAAAATCGCTTGTGTCCATAATGCGCAGCATTAATATATACCCACATGACAGCTCATTGTTACTTTGTAATTCTACTCCACTACAATACAGAGGTTAACCTGGT
>NW_011339326.1:10668-11213 GCF_000735185.1 Notothenia coriiceps | reverse complement strand
GCATATTTATACTTTTTATTTTTCAAAATACCAAACAGATCATGCATTTTTAGCAATTCCTCATTTCGCTCAATTTAACACTGTCTTTGCATGGGTTGATTCTGTGAGAACAGCACCATCTACAGGCCTGGCATATGTACTACAGCGTCTCCAGCGCTTTCGAACGACAATGTCCGTGGCTGTCTCCTCCTGATTGGTGGAGTTGGCCCATGTGCCGTAGCTAGCTTCAAGGTTTGTCAGACACAAAGCAGTCTGAAGAAAGCAGGCAGTATATCTGCAGACACAGCATGTGACAGTTAGAGCAAACTCTGCTGCTAATGCATCACATGGGATGAGCTGTATCTCCACATCTGTGACGTCACATAAGTGTTCAAATCTGGATGAGTCTGTATCAGATCCGTTGCAGCCCCTTTTTAAGAGATTTGGGTATGGAGGAAAATAGAGAGGGTTGTGTTTTCTGACACTTGGTGAGTTCCCTGGAACACCGGGGACACATATTCATGTATAAAAGACGTACAAAAGTGCATTTTGCATGATAGGTCACC
>NW_011339326.1:6967-7664 GCF_000735185.1 Notothenia coriiceps | reverse complement strand
GCATTTCAGAGAACACCACAGCATTTCAGGAAACACCACAGCATTTCAGGAAACACCACAGCATTTCACAAAACACCACAGCATTTCACAAAACACCACAGCATTTCACGAAAACACCACAGCATTTCAGGAAACACCACAGCATTTCAGAAAACACCACAGCATTTCAGGAAACACCACAGCATTTCACAAAACACCACAGCATTTCACAAAACACCACAGCATTTCAGGAAACGCCACAGCATTTCAGGAAACACCACAGCATTTCACAAAACACCACAGCATTTCAGGAAACACCACAGCATTTCAGGAAACACCACAGCATTTCAGGAAACACCACAGCATTTCAGGAAACACCACAGCATTTCACAAAACACCACAGCATTTCAGGAAACACCACAGCATTTCAGGAAACACCACAGCATTTCAGAAAACACCACAGCATTTCAGAAAACACCACAGCATTTCAGGAAACACCACAGCATTTCAGAAAACACCACAGCATTTCAGGAAACACCACAGCATTTCAGGAAACACCACAGCATTTCAGGAAACACCACAGCATTTCAGGAAACACCACAGCATTTCAGGAAACACCACAGCATTTCAGGAAACACCACAGCATTTCAGAAAACACCACAGCATTTCAGGAAACACCACAGCATTTCACAAAACACCACAGCATTTCACAAAACAC
>NW_011339326.1:0-6923 GCF_000735185.1 Notothenia coriiceps | reverse complement strand
CTGGGGGCAACAGAAAATCGCTTAATCGATTGTGACGTAATTAAAAAAAAAATCATTTACGTCGGGGGTATGCATTTGCTTGGATATTTCCGGGTTATTTCTCCACTGGTTAAACAAAATACTGTGTAACTGTCCCGTTTGAAAGGGATGAAATCGTGACCTCTCACGTCCTCCCCAGGGGGCCATGGTAAATCGTTACATGTTCACGGTCTGCCGTGATATCGGTTTGAATCAGAACTCATAAAACAAAATAGATATCCAACATTAAACCTTGGATATTATGTCAAAATTAAACAATACATTGTGGAAACCCCCCTGGGCTTCATTCCAGCTTTTCTGGTTCTGTTAAATGTAATTGGATACCAGATCTCCTTATCATGAAAATGCCACTTTTTGATGGTATTTATACATAAAATATGTGTCCCCGGTGGTGTCATGGAATGTTTTTTATATATTTGTATATTTATGCCTAAATATAGCACGGATCTTTAAAATAAGTATCAACCTTGGGGAGGGTTTCACGGGTCATAAAGTTTTATATCATTGTAAGTTAACCATGTAATGAATCAAGTACATTGGACCCCAGCTTGTTGGACCATCCTGCACCAGGACCTCCGTGGGTGGGGCCTGGGATCCTAAACTCCAAGGGACATTACGTACGGTATGCCTGGGGCTCCAGGGCAGGCAGTTGTTGCAGATCCTTCAACAAGTCTGCTTTATTGTCAGGCCCAGCCGTGTACAAAGGCCACATAACTCGCAGTCCAGATTGGTTCCCACAATATGTGTAGGGGGGCTGACCGGGAGTTTTATAAGATCCACGGTCTGTATCCACATTGGCAGGACGTCTGAGCTGGCGGTTGGGGGTTAGATGTTATTTGCGGGGAAGCTTGGGCTTAAACAAGCCGGTCAACCGGCGAATATGGCCCAAGTCAACCTGACATCCGGAAGGAACAGTTGAGAGGTAAGCAACGTGGGGTTGTTTTGTGGGGGGGGGGGGCTGATTGCTCTCTGCAGGCCGCCGCAATCAGCCTCTGAGATGGGATCGCTGCAGATGTGGGATGGAGGTTCTCCATATAGAAAGTGCTGGGGAAAGTTATATATTATCCTGTATTCGTAACATTGTTGGGTAAACAGCTGGAAACTCAGGAAGGCCTTGGTGTTAATCTACATTAATAAAATGTACCTTCACAATATTTCTTTATATTAATCTTCAGTCTTAATTGAGATGGAGTTTACCAAAGAGGAAGTATTTTTTCATAGCCTTCTAAACATCTCTGAAATGTCTATTTCTGTCCTTAGGCTGAACCTGCACCACTGCACCACAAGTGAAACTGAAACTGTGAATGCTTTCTACTTGGGATATGTTTCTGTACATCTTTATTGTCTTCTTTAGACATGTGAAACAGAAAGATGTAAATCAAACTTAAAGGTCTCTTCCAGACATTTTTGGAAGAAATATAGTAGTCTGAATAACATGCTGCAAGAACATAATATTGAGCTAGCAGTGTTGTTGCCAACATTCATTTGACAGACATTTGAGATTTTCTTTTTTTTGTGTGAATTGTAACATTTTGGATCGCATGGCCTATAACAAGTTCAAAGGCGATGCAGGGGTCATGGGATGGAAGAGGCAGGAGGCAGGGGGTTGCTCAGGACAGGGATCTTGTTGTCCCCAGCTGTCCTGTCCATGTCCCCTTGACCAAAGGGCGGCCCCGGGTCAGAAGGCTGCCGAAAAGAAAGCAAAGAGAACGAGATGAGGGGGTTCAAACACAGGCTGTAGACTGGAGGAGGGGTGTGTGTGTGTGTGTGTGTGTGTGTGTGTGTGTGTGTGTGTGTGTGTGTGTGTGTGTTTGCGTGTGTGTGTGTGTGTCTGTGTGTTTTGCGACACACTGTCATCCCCTCCCCTGTTCTCACACACACAGGGACAGTGTGACCAGACGTCCCTTTGGCCTCTGATATATTTATATGCTCGGAGCAGCCTCTGCTCAGAGAGGAGACCCGCAAGATGCACCTGAGCAAATATTAACATCCTCCATAAGGAGCCTTTGATGTACGGGGGCCAGGCCCGGGGTCGGTCCCCCTCGGCGGGCCCGGTCCCCCTCGGCGGGCCCGGCTCGGAGTGCAGAGTCAATAGAGGAGTGGGAAGACACTGAAGAGCAGATGGGTCAGACTCTCGGCCAGACATGAAGGCAACGCGACACATTTTAGGGTCAGGGGAAATCTTCGTCCAAATGATGAGGGGTTATTCGAGTGAATTTATTTAGAGGTGTGAGTCAGAAAGGAAAACACTGAAGCAGCTATGAAGTCACAAGTACTGAAGTAACCCAGAACCCACAGAACCAGTGTGCCAGAAACTGAACTGGTTAACTGTCAGAGGTCTACTCATGAAATAAGACATATTAAAGTGACGCACTCACCACATATATTATCACATAGGTTTGTATCGTAGTTTGCTCAACATAACTATCAAATACCATATGCAATAGAATGAAGGCTCATGTTACCAAAACTAAATGAAATATGAAACAGAGAACAGTAATATACAGAGCCATGGTCCCTTGGATTTGATTGCTGGTCCATATAAATCAGGAGAATTCCCTCTGTATATTTCGAAAGTTTGCTGAGAAATGTTTGCATCATGACGTATAAATGATCTGTTTCTGTGGGTGTGTACAATTATTTGTATTATTTGTAATTGGCTTAATGATGGTTTAAAGAGGATGATCATTTTTGTTTTCACCTCATATTGAATTGTGGATTGCATGAAAGATGAGCTGTTTTTTTGTTTTATGTTTGTTTGACTGTGTGTGTGAGGACCCCAAGACAAATAGCCAATGCTCATTCTAATGCTAATGAGGATCATAATAAAGAATAAAAGCATTGAAAGGTCACTTCAGAAAAAATGTTTTCTCATTTAAAAATGTAATCTGTTACAATAACTATGGCAAAACATATAATCAGTAACTTAAAGTGGACCTATCATGCTATATTTGAATAATATAGTGTAGGACCATACATATAAGGCATATTTATACTTTTTATTTTTCAAAATACCAAACAGATCATGCATTTTAGCCATTCCTCATTTCACTCAATTTAACACTGTCTTTGCATGGGTTGATTCTGTGAGAACAGCACCATCTACAGGCCTGGCATATGTACTACAGCGTCTCCAGCGCTTTCGAACGGCAATGTCCGTGGTTGTCTCCTCCTGATTGGTGGAGTTGACACATGTGCCTAGCTAGCTTCAAGGTTTGTCAGACACAAAGCAGTCTGAAGAAAGCAGGCAGTATATCTGCAGACACAGCATGTGACAGTTAGAGCAAACTCTGCTGCTAATGCATCACATGGGATGAGCTGTATCTCCACTTCTGTGACGTCACATAAGTGTTCAAATCTGGATGAGTCTGTATCAGATCCGTTGCAGCCCCTTTTTAAGAGATTTGGGTATGGAGGAAAATAGAGAGGGTTGTGTTTTCTGACACTTGGTGAGTTCCCTGGAACACCGGGGACACATATTCATGTATAACAGACGGACAAAAGTGCATTTTGCATGATAGGTCACCTTTAAAACAATAGCCTGGGGGGTAGTCAACTGGCAGTAACCCTTTTTTTTAGTATGGGGGAGTTGGTACAGTAGATCCTGTTTAGCTGGTTATTTCAAAAGTATAGCTTGCAAGCTAAAACATGTGGGAACACTTTGATTTTACCACACAATGAGAAACAAAGCCTGGTACCTGCGTCCCGCACATGGTTGTTCCACAAGACTCTGCTAGAGCAATGCTCCTGAATTGGCTCTTTATGTTTCCCTTTGCAGAGAAATAGCTCATAGCATTTCATTGGGCAGCTTTAGTTAGAAAGAAAACGTGGCACAAGATGTCGTTTCAATTTGTTAGAAGGAAAATTGTATTTGCGAATGATTGTAGAAACATGCGTTGACCGACCGACAGTGAACTATAGAACGCTGTTTTCATCTTACTTATAGACCATGCGTTGGGAACAGCTGCAGATGAGGTATTACCTGAAATACATCTCACTGGGTTTGGGTTTACCAAAGGTCTTCATGAGAACAGGATAAATCCAGCTTTTATTACAGAACTGATCTCTAGTATGTATTTCCTTTGTGGAAAAACAAAACTCTGAACAAACATTTAAATGACCCCACTATCCTTCCAACCCGACAATCTAACTCGGACTAATGAAAATCTTTTAACCGGTTGACAGTTTGTTAAATCAGGATGGAGGAAAAACTCTGAGATACACGAGGCCATTAAGTACAGTATTGAATGAACAGTTAAATGAATGAACGTGCATAGAAATAACATTTTATTACACGTTTTACTGACATTTTTACGAGGCGGTGCAAGGATACGGCTGTGGTCAGGGAGGAACCTCCATCATGTTTAAGGTTTATTGCGAACTGACTCATCAGTCTGAGGCCTGTTAAGTTGGAGTACATTATCTCAAGCAAACCACTTAAAGAAGCTGCAAAAGAACACAACCTCTCTGCGTCAATGTAGCTCAATCTACCACTCATTCTTTACTGCTGTTTGAAATTACATAACCGAACCCCCATGTCAAATGTCTCTTAAGTGGACGATACGGGGGTCATAAGGCTGTTTGGAGTTCAAACTCATAACCTTGTTGCTAATTTATGACATATAGGGAGGCTGTGGGCTATGGATCTCTGCAGACCCTGTGCAACTACTTTCTCTGGGTCAGCAAGCTTAGAAAAATCTCTGTGTACATATGTGTGTGTGGAGGTATTTGTAAATCTCCATGTTCTCTCATGCATGTTTAATACATTCCCCCGATTGTGTTTACGTCACTATTTCCTCAAGCTGTTCTATACATGTCTGTGCATATGTTTGCATGCTGTTTAAGTCTGTGCTTTTTGTGAATATGTGTAGGGTGCAGGAGCAGGATTTTAGTGAGTGTCCTTCAACTGTTCTGCCCCCCGACCCCCTTACAGCTAGCACAATGAGTGTAATAGGATCATACATGACTGAATGCATGCAAAATACCCCAGTCCCTGCGCTGTCTTTGTGTGTTACCTTGTCACGCAGCCATAACACAGACTGACAGGCCAACATGCATCTAATTTCATATGCTGGAGGATGCTGTAAAGGCTGGGACTCACTTGAAGAGAATGCGGAGAGACACATAAACACCCACATGGCCATACATCCAAATTAGGCACATACCGTATGCATTTCTAGGACAGCCTTGTAGAAAACAGACATATGTGTAAAAAGATGCTCGACCCAGAACATTACCGACATTTTTCACTATGCATATAGGTCAGAAAAGTTTTTTTAGCATCTAAATTGGATTCAAAATTAAAAAACATACTTTATTAATCCCACCAAGGGGCAATTAGTTACAAGCTGCTGGTACACAGAGAAACACAGAAACATATGAACATGAAAAAAGCATGCACCAAGGACCTTAATGTGGAATAAGATCTATAAATAAAAAGATTATGTTAACATATTTTAGAGTGGTTCAAATTTGGATGACAGAGGTTATCAATGATTTTAAATGGCTGTTAGTTTTACAAGCAGGTAAACATTCTGCTGACCTCAGACTGAGTATCCCTAATTAATATTCGGAAATTGTAAACGGATGAACTAACTTTGTGGTTATATTGTATTTATTTTGGACATAACAGCAACAACTATTGATTAAAAGGATCCAGAACATCAGAATAAAAATGAACTGAGTGGGACATTTTGTCTAATGGACACATATGGAAGCTAAAGGATCTTAAAGCTGACATGCAAAAATGCTGTCTCCCCCCTCTGGCAGTGAGAGTAATAACCATAAGAAGAGACCATTGCGGAAGCGTCAGCTAAGAGAAATCAGCATTGTGTCAACTTGTTTGGCAAGAGCTCATAGTGACAAACCTACACAGTGTCATCAGCTCTGTGTGTTTCCCTTAACTTGAAGTGTTTTAGTTAATTTCAATTTATTGTTTTAGCTCTACACAACTTTCTCTTATCTGGTTATCTCTTTTTACGGTGGACCTGAAGTACAAGTCAAAACAGCATTTCAGGAACAGCCACAGCATTTCACAAAACCCTACAGCATTTCACAAAACACAACAGCATTTCAGGAAACACAACAGCATTTTAGAAAACACCACAGCATTTCACAAAACACAACAGCATTTCACAAAACACAACAGCATTTTAGAAAACACCACAGCATTTCACAAAACACAACAGCATTTCACAAAACACAACAGCATTTTAGAAAACACTACAGCATTTTAGAAAACACCACAGCATTTCAGAAAACACTACAGCATTTCACAAAACACTACAGTATTTCAGAAAACACAACAGCATTTTAGAAAACATAACAGCATTTCACAAAACACAACAGCATTTCACAAAACACAACAGCATTTTAGAAAACATTACAGTATTTTAGAAAACACAACAGCATTTAAGAAAACACCACAGCATTTCACAAAACACTACAGCATTTTTTTAGAAAACACCACTTCAGGAAAACACTACAGCATTTCAGAAAACACCACAGCATTTCAGGAAACACCACAGCATTTCAGAAAACACCACAGCATTTCAGGAAACACCACAGCATTTCAGGAAACACCACAGCATTTCAGGAAACACCACAGCATTTCACAAAACACCACAGCATTTCACAAAACACCACAGCATTTCACAAAACACTACAGCATTTCAGGAAACACCACAGCATTTCAGGAAACACCACAGCATTTCAGGAAACACCACAGCATTTCAGAAAACACCACAGCATTTCAGGAAACACCACAGCATTTCACAAAACACCACAGCATTTCAGGAAACACCACAGCATTTCAGGAAACACCACAGCATTTCACAAAACACCACAGCATTTCACAAAACACCACAGCATTTCACAAAACACCA
>NW_011339325.1:0-2662 GCF_000735185.1 Notothenia coriiceps | reverse complement strand
GAATTGAGATTCTTTTGTCCTTTTCTGCCCCTCCCCCCCCCCCATTCTTTTCTCTTCCAAATAAGATCAACAAGGAACAACTCAAGGTAAGGAACAGTAATTACACTTAATCTATTCTTCTGTAGTAAGAGAAAGTGACAGTTTCCCAATGACTCAATTTCCTCTAGGAAACCTTTTTTCTTCCTAACAAAGTGTCTGTATGCGATAACAATTGGATGGTGTTCAAGAAAAGGCATTTTATAATTGAAGCATGGCCTAATTACGATTTTCTTTTCAAATGTTCCTGAAGCTATTAGGCTACTATTGTTTTGTGTCAGCCTCCCACAGTGTTTCATTGTTTTCTGTGCTTCTTTTCGGCAGTAGCTCGTCTGGTACGGACTGAATCAGTGCCATGTGACATCAACAACCCGCTCAGGTACACAGACCTGCACATCAGTCAGACGCTCCCCAAAACCAACAAAATCAACAAGGTAAGTGTAAAAATAAACTGTGTGTTCGAATTTTCAGCTGAACCTGTCCTACATATCACATGTCTTCCATTTTTGGGGGGCTGGGAAAGAGTGTCTTTCTCAGGGGATCATGAAACCGTACCAAAATATCTCCAGCATTATTGATGTTTAAACAGATGGATTTGTTTTGTGCAATAATACAAGGTTCCCATGGTGGTACCAAGATGATGGAACTGTTGTGATCCCGATGTATGAGTTTGGAAATAAGACATTTGAATGCATAACGTTCACCTTTAACTTGCTGGTAAAGGATAAACAAATCATGTGTAAATAACTTTGCAAACAGAGATCGGTCTTATGCGTGTGGTTGCTATTTTCTTGGATATATATATATATATATACAGTATATAATGTTTTACATTTATCTTGCTTTGAATTTGTTTTTTAAAAACTCTCATTTAAGGGTATTGCCAGTCCCCTGTACTCTCTGAATTGGTCCTCACAGCGTACTACTACTGTTTGTCTTATGAATGAGATGGATGCAGCCGGAAATATGTTAATACGCCCTTTTCTAACTTTGTGAAATTATTCATCACTTCCTGTCTTAGCTCATTATTTTCAAATGTAATTTAGTAAACATCATTTCAAACTATTTTTTCAACAAATACCCTAAATAAAGGCATCAATTCATTTTCTTTTAATTCTTTGGGCGATGAAATAAACTTCCAGAGAGTGGAAGCTTAAAGGTGGGGTAGGTAAGTTTGAGAAACCGGCTCGAGATACACTTTTTGTTATATTCCATGGAATGCTCTTAACATCCCGATAGCAATGAATATCTTAAGTGCTTTGACAACAAATCCATAAAAAAATGTCATCTGCGGAACCCGTAATACTGTAAAAAGCACGACCAATCATCTGAGCCGGCCCGGCTAAAATAACTGGATGGCCTACCTGCCTGTCAGCCTTCCATCTGTGCACAAACTTATCTCGTGCCCTCATTGGTCATGTGCGTGTTCGTATGTGTTGGAGGAGAGGCTCTGTAAGGAAGTGGCAGATTTTTTACGGTTGTGTATTTTCAAATTCTTGCGCACTCGAGCCGGTTTATAAAATGTACCTACCCCACCTTTGATAATCCACTGAGTAACACATGGTACAACACAATCTGCACGGCTCATCTGTCCACACTCTTCTGTCCCACACTGACTGGGATGGCAGTGTTCAGGTCTGCAGGTCCAGGTACAGCCTGAGAGATAAGCAGGGCTGCATTTAGGCCTCATGAGGTGCTTGAAGATCGTTACAATCAATGTCTAAGGATTTAACCGTTAATCACAGATAACTCAAAATAAATGCACTGCTGCATTATAGTTATTTTATTTCAAACATCCAGGGGATTCATTTTAATTCTGAACATCACTAGCACAGAAAAGTAATTTAACTTTGACACTTGACAGCATGTATAAGCAGCCTAATGTTCCCCAGACAGATTTCAGATTACAGCCTTCTCCAACCACTCCACCTTTACCTCACCGTGATGGAGAACCATCCTCCTGGGTCAGCAACCTGATTTAATTGTTCATAAACAATGTTTAACATAATGTAAGGTATGTGTTTTTAGTAAGAAAGGTACACTAGCAAAACTAACTGGTCTAACATTCTCCTCACGGCACACAGAGCTCAAAGTTTCTCATTGTCTGCTCAGAAGCGGGACACAAATCTGTGTTTATAAATGTATGTGTGTAAACTCATGGCATGGCAAATACAGTCGCTACTTTACTTAAATTTGAATTACGTTTTTGTGAGTGCAGATGGAGCAGCTACATGTTAGCCTAGCCCAGGGATCAGCAACCTTTTTGACCAAAAGAGCCATTTTGCTCCCTTTTCCCAAAACATTTTTTGTTTGGAGGCGCAAAACATATTTCATAGCTTGATAGCTTATAAAGTTGTATTTATTGTTATACCATTACATTATTACATTGCATTTAGCTGACGCTTTTATCCAAAGCGACTTACAATAAGTACATTCGACCAGACAAAAAACAGTTTTTTTGCATTTATTATTTATTACATTATATAAAACTGTTAACCTCTAATAAGAAACAGAGAACTCCTATTAGGATATTTTAAAATAATACACAGGCCTACTTTAAAACAAATTAAACACAGCACTTGGGGAGTCCTCTGCACATTTGAAGGAAAACAAATATCATTAAAAT
>NW_011339324.1:0-3049 GCF_000735185.1 Notothenia coriiceps | reverse complement strand
AACAGTAGTTCCCTAACGTTCAGAAAGTAGCGATCTGTGTGCTCAGTATGTTTGGATCAACATACACATGTGAATCAAGCTTTTCACACACAAACTCAATCAAAAGTAGCACTCGCTGCTCCCTGACTGACAGCACTCTTCACCATTGTCTTAGGATTGCATTGACATCCTATGAGCCAAAAATCACTGCTCTTGTTCAAAACAAAAAATGTCCCTTCTCCCATTGAGAAAGTCAGCGATGACAAATCACAAATGAGGTGATAGTAAGCACCTAGTTTACTATAGTAGACGTGTAGTGTAGTATTCATTCATATATTTACCCGTATCCCTTGTTATGGGTTTGTGCACTGAAGGGTTTGACAGTTCTTTCTGTATTCATTTAAATGCACTTTGTAATGTGTCTGGGTCAAATGTGACCAAAACATAGGATTTTTTTGTTATTACTTGAAAAGTGAAAAAATAGTATTGCTACAGTACTACCTCTTTGTGTTGCATTGGAGCTCTTTAGCTGTTTTTTTTGTATGTGAGGACATTCATTAAGACTGCTATTATTGTATTCAGTAAATGCACTTTGTGATGTGCCTGGTTAAAAAAAAATAACCTGAATATTTGATTTCTAAAGCAAACAAATGTAATGCTACAACTGTGCACTTTTTTTTCAGATTCTGTTAAATTAATGCTAATTTTTTGTGTTTTTATGCACTTTTTGACCTACCTTTGTTAGATGAACAATGAATAAAAATTGCATGTTTTTCATCGCAGTAATATGTGTTGGTTTAAAATGTGTCACTACCCGCTTTTTACAGGCCGCTGAATGTCTGGCCCAGCTGAATTTTGTAGTTATAAAATCTGGCCCAACTGAATGTGTAGTTGAATAGCCCTGTTCTAGAGAAACAGACATTGAGTCAGTGTGAGTCTTTTTTCACACACTTGTTTCTTCCTGTTTGTGTCATCTTCTAAATGTGGTCGCGGTGATGGGCTTATTTGCTCACTCTTGAAGAAGACAGTAAGTGTGAACATCCAGTTCAGTGATCTGTTAAGAATTAGATTATTCAGCAAACTTTAAGGAGAACAGGAGGATGCAGCAAATGGAAGTAAAAGATTATGTTAATGAGCGACCAAGACGTGAGCAGAAACGCAGTGGGGATGCGTATCGAACAGGTAACAACACATATTATATTATTGTTTAAGAACTGCTAGACAAAACATTTTTGTAGGCTTGGCCAAAGAAAAACAGACTAACATTGTATTCAGCATGTTAATATAATGTTTGTTAAACCCCTATTCTGAACAGCGATTTTAAACCATAGCAGGAAAAACGTTTATGTATTGTTAAAAACTCCACTTTTTATTTGACGTAATTGTAACAACCCTTCATTTGGATTAAAAATGGATCTGAAGGCAGAGGATTAAAGAATAAGACCCAAGTTGTTACAAATGTAACTATCCATTTAGGGAACCATTAGGATGCCAACAATTATTTCTTAGGTTGGTTAATTAACTTAAGAAACTTAACATTATATACTTAAAGTTAATAGCAGACTAGAGAGCGTCTCATGACTGTTATCGTACACTCACACTGTTGTCTTTCTATGTGTATTGGTTTCCCAGACAGAAGACGCTGTCGGCTGATTTTCCTAATCTTTGGCGTGCTGTGTATGATCCAAGCCATACTCAACGTTTCTCTACGCCTCTCATGTGAGTATGTTTTCTTGGCATTGTGCAAATTAAAATGTACAAAGACAGTTTCATCACAATTGCAACAGAATATTGCTAATACGCACATCCAGTCGTTTCTATTCTTGCTTTCAAAACTTTTCCACAATTATTTGTCTGAAAAACTGAATACATTAGTTCATTTAACTTATTAATAAATATATTTAATACAATTTGTACACTATCAGTGCACAGGGGACCAAGTCATTTGGAATGCAACGCAACTGGTGTCAGTGATCCTCAACAAAGATTCAATGCCTTGACCAGAGACCAAAACCTGTGTGAAAACAGAAACACTGAACTGAACAACAGGATAAGGAATATGGAGGATGAGATGAACAGGCTGAAGAAACTGAAAGAATAAAAGAAATTCCTCTAAGTCTTCTTACTCACTTTTGTTTCCTTCAATTCCTTTCTCCTTTACTTACTGAACCTTGAATTGTAATGTTTTTGTTTTATTTTTTGGACAAACAATGCCATCTAGAACAGCAAATACAAAATATGTAACTTGATTAGCATCAGATGTTTTTTTGTGATACTTGCACAAGAGGTTTTAGGTGAGAAAACATTGTTTAAATATATAATTTAGATATCAATATGTCTTTAAAATTGATGAATGCATTTGTAGTTGTAAGCTTTTATGTACTTATTCAAATGTTTAATGAATAGAACACTTAAATAAAGGAATTGTCAAAATTGAAGTCCAATGTGTATTCCATTGAATATATCAATTAGTGTCATTTCTGATGGAATTTTTGATATTTCATCCTCCAGAGTTGAGTGGTGTGTCCTCTCAGGCGTGTCCTGCAGATTAACTCCAGATTGTACTTCCTTTCCTATGAGGGGAAGACTTGGGAGGACAGCAGGAAAGACTGTCAGAGTAAAGGTGTGTGTGTGTGTGTGTGTGTGTGTGTGTGTGTGTGTGTGTGTGTGTGTGTGTGTGTGTGTGTGTGTGTGTGTGTGTGTGTGTGTGTGTGTGTGTGTGTGTGTGAGCATGCACAGATCATTTCATGGGTAAAAAAAGGCCATCTTTTGAGGGATGTGTTTGATGTGTCTTTGAAGAGGTGCTTGATTACTCAAAAACTAAAAACAACTGTTAGTGTGTTTATGCACCTGGCTGCCAAAGATAAACATGCAGTTTGACCAAGGGCTTATTTCATTAGTGAGCAGAGAAGGGGAAAGACCTGGACCAAAGAGAAGGAACTAAAATGAAGAAGCATGTCAGTGCAGAAGACACAATAATCTTGTAGCCTTCATCTGCCAGCGAGCTGCAGGACTCATCTGAAGAAGACACAAGTTTCGAGGGGGGGTCTGACACTGAATGCTCTCTGGT